>NC_092713.1:222087611-222298046 GCF_047496885.1 Scyliorhinus torazame | reverse complement strand
AACGATCACCACAATTTATATTGCAAGAGAAAAGGATGCTGATTGGGTGGCAAGCCGACTCTGATGGCAGAGGCCAAAAGTACTTTACTATTCATGATGGCTTATCAGGAGGTGCACTTGTGGCTACATGGTGCAAAAAGATCAAAAAATTGCAACCAGTTGGGAATTAGCCTTTGAGTAGTCATTATGGGCCTCAAATGGTGCAATGACTCAGACCAGGCCTTTGAGATTGGCCAATTAGAATACGAGTTCCCTGATTAGTGGCACAAACAGGGAACCCCTTTCTCTGTATATAACAGGGAGTGTCAGATCCTCTGCACTCCCAGTGTAGACAGCAAGCTGAATGCACCTGGTTGTTCAACTGTTGGTTTTGTAAATAAAGGAATTCTGGTGAAGGGACCTCTGCCTCCGTGAACTTATTAGTGGCGATGAGGAAAATGGAATGACCCAAAGGAACCTGCTCATTAACAGCTGCCACATATTGAGGGGAAGCCACTGACAGGCAAAATGCCTTTATTTGGGAAGTTGAATTCTTTTGACCCTGAAGTGGAAGACTTGGTCCAATATGTAGAGCAGATGAAGTACTCCTTTAGAGCAAATGATATAGTTCTGGATGAAAAGCAATGGGTCATTCTGCTGATCGCGTGTGGGCCGGTAGCTTTTGCCATTATGCGCAGTCTCACCTTTCCGCAGGCACTGGACATGAAAACTTTCCAGGAATTGACGGACTTAGTAAAAGAATACTATGACCCAAAGCCACCTCTGATCCTGTGAAGGTATCGGTTTTACTCAGCATTCCGAGACGCTAAATGAGATGCTCCGTGACGTTTGGTGTATGGAATAAATAATTTGGCAATACAAAAACATCTGTGAGCAGAGGCCAAGCTGGATTGCAAACAAGTATTGCAGCTGGCTTTGTCCTTTGAAAAAGCGGCGAGCGGAGCACCTGAGTTACAGGGTACTCCGATGGAGGCAGACGCCCACACCGGTGCAACTGAGTTAAGGAACTACCGCTGGGGGATAGGCATCTGCATATCCACCCTAAGGAATGACTTGGATACTAAGGAACCCAGGCCCACTCGCAGAACTGCACCAAAGCAAGGGAAAATTAGGACCAGACAGACGGCAGCCCCTGCAGCTTTTCGCCCGACAAGATATTGTAGTTGTTGACAGAGATCGGAGTCAGAGAGGAGAAACAGAAGCCCAAAACCAACATCTTGGAGAAGGACACATAGGCCTGAGTACAGGAGAATGCACACCCTAGAGCCCCACCTACCTCCGACAGGGAACAACTAAATTGTGTAGCGATGGTTAAATCAAAACCATAAGGTTGAATGGACGTCCCACATTAATGGAAGTTGAAATGGGAGCAACCGTATCAATGATAGGGGAAACAGATTTAATAAAATTCGCACTGGACTCCAACCCTTATCCCTAACCAGGACCTCGGCAAAACTGAGGACATATACTGGGGAACCACTGAGAGTGTTGGGCACAACACATGTACCTGTGGCTTATGGAGAGCAACTGGTTAGGCTGCCTTTAATGGTAGTGAAAGGTGCGGGACCAAGCTTATTGGGATAAAACTGGCTAAAAGCAGTCCAGTTGGATTGGGTAAACATTTTCCAGCTGGAAAATGATCGCCTGAGTGAACGCCTGTGCAGATACCCAGAGGTTTTCCGAGAAGGGCTCGGAACAACAAAGGCGACATTACACGTAGATCCAGAGGCAGTCCCAAAATTCTACAACGCCCGACCGGTACCCTTCGCCTTCAGGCAGAAAGTTGATACGGAAATCAAAAGATTGGAGCGGGAAGGAATAATAAAATCGGCCCAGTTTGCAGAATGGGCGGCACCCGTGGTGCCTATCCTTAACCCGGACAGCTAGGTTCACCTTCGTTCGTGGCGATTTCAAACAAAACGATTAATCGCTACTCACAACTGGACAGATACCCAATTCTCCGGATTGAGGATTTGAATGCAAAGCTGGCTGGAGGACTCTTATTCTCAAAGCTGGATATGAGCCATGCATATCTACAGCTGAAGCTGGACGTAAGTCGCAAAAATTATCAATGGCCAATTAGAATACGAGTTCCCTCATTAGTGGCCCAACCAGGGAACCCCTTTCTCTGTATATACCAGGGAGAGTCAGATCCTCTGCATTCCCAGTTTAGACAGCAAGCTGAATGCACCTGGTTGTTCGGCTGTTGGTTTTGTAAATAAAAGGAATTCTGGTGAAGGGAATTCTGCCTCTGTGAACTTATTACAAATGGCCTGCCTAGACCTTGCCCAATCTTTGTAAAATTGCAGCCAGTTTGGGCACCTGCAGTATTTTACAGCACTCTCCGTTGCAAACACACTGGCAGGGAACCATAAAATTCTGCCCTTGGTATCCATGGGGAAAAAAAATTGATCTTCGTAAAGACTGCTTCAGTGACCAGGCTTATACTGAAGACTGAACTATATGACTGATGTCATCTGCTGCAGCCTGGCATAATTCCCCCCCCCCCCCCCCCGCCCCCCCCCCCCCCCCCCCCCACCCCCTCCACCCAAAAAAATTGAAAGATGCCAACCTTTTTAAATGCTACAGGAATTGTTTTGTCAGCTAGTATTGATTTACTAATCTTGTTACAATAGGCTACACAGGTCCATGATAGGATCTCGGCACAAACGTGGCCTTCTCATTCACTGCTCCCCAGAAAATTGTGGATAGCTTATTGCGAGCATGGACTTCAAATGCAGGCAAAAACCTCTGTAATCAACTCTTCTCAGGTGTGTATGTGTTTGTGGTCTCTGAGAGGCCCGAGTGTAGAAGTTCCCAACCAGCTGCTGTTTCCTATACTCGCCTTCCTTCAACCATGTGTGCCCAGGATTCCACCAACCTTGAACCTGAGTGTTATTGAGGGTGTAAAAGCATAATAGTCAAAATGAACAAACTCTAATGTCATGAAGAAATCCACTCAATTACCAATTATCTGAGTGTTGTCAGACAGGCTGGCCCAATTAATAATAGTCCCAATTGCCATTTCATGCCTGTATCACACAACTGTACTTCATTGTGTACTCATATGTAAATAAGAGTCCTAGTCAAAGAGGTCTACAGTACAGCAAAGATCCATTGGCTCATCAAGTCTGCACCAGTCAAAAACAACCACCTAAGTATTATAATCCTATTTTCCAACACTTGGCCCATAGCCTTGTATGCCTTGGCATCGCAAGCGGACATCTAAATACCACTTAAATGTTATCAGGGTCTCTGCCTCCACCACAGTGAGTTCTAGACTCTGTTATGGGCGAGGTGTTTTCAGAACCCCAAAATGTATCATGGAGTTCAACCAACCTCTCCCTTTAATGGATTGTTGCTTTTGAAGCACATGGCTTGTTCCCCAGGTGTGATATTACAATTATGGACACGTGGTTTTTAACACATAACAGTTTATTCCATGAACTCAAATTAACCTATTAAATAAACATTGGATCTCTTAACACCCCTTACTTCAAAGATAACCCCGAACATAATACAACACTAAATAATCCCTCAAAATGTTCCTTCAAACATCCAAAAGGCTTCAAACTTCAAAACAGTAACACACCAGGTCACAGTTAATATATATATTTTCTGTTTTATGGCAGAGATATATCAGCTTGGTTGACTTCAGCTCCAGCACCTTGCTTTTCTTCCTGCAGCTCTCTGGAAACACACAGACGCACACCCAAGCTCTTTTTCAAACTGGCTTTCTCCCTTCAAGCAGCTCACAGCAAACCAGAACTTCTTAAGCTGCTGTCTCAAACTGGCTTTCTCCTTTTAAGCCACTCACAGCAAAACAGCCAGGCACTTTTAAGCTGCTCTCAGCAAAACCAGCCAGGCACTTTTCAGCTGCTCCCAGCAAAACTGAAACCAAAAGCAGAAGTGAGCTCAGCTCCTCCCCCCCCCCCCCCCCCCATGACATCACTTCAGTAATATGATCAGCTCCATTTCTTAAAGGCACATTGCTTAAACATCCATTTCTTAAGGTACTCTCACATGACAACTCCCATCACATTGTGTGAAAAGATTTTCCCTCACATCCCCTCTAAACCTCCTGCCCTTACCTTAAATCTATGCCCCCTGATTATTGATCCCTCCACCAATGGAAAACATTTCTGCCTGTCTATTCTGTGTCCCTCATAATTTTATACATCTCAGTCATGTCCCCCTCAGTTCCTCTGCCCCTCGGAAAACAACCCCACTCTATCCAAATTCTCTTCATAGTTAAAACCCTCCAGCCCAGGCAACATCCTAGTAAATCTCCTCTGCATCCTTTCCAATGCTATCACATCCCTTCTATAATATGGATTCCAGAACTGCACACGGTGCTCTTCCTGTGGCCTAACCAACATTTTATACAGTTCCAGCTAACCTCCCTGCTCCTAACTCCTAAATCTATGTCTCAGCTAATAAAGACAAGTATGCCTTCTTAACCACTTTATCCAGCTGCCCTGCTGCCTTAAGGGACTGGTGTACATGCACACCAAGGTCCCTCAGTTCCTCGGTGCTTCCTAAGGTACTGCCGTTAATCATGTATTCCCTTACCTCGTTTGTCCTGCCCAAGTACTTCACCTCACACTTATCTGGATTGAATTCCATTTGCCACTGATCAACCTATCTGACCAGCCTGTCTAATCCGCATGTAATCTAAGGCTATCCTCCTCAGTATTTACCCCACTAAGTTTCATATCATCTGCGAACCTACTGATTAACCCTCTTATTTTCATATCTAAATCATTTATATAAACCGCAAGGACCCCAACACTGGTCCCTGCGGATCCGTCTAGACAAAGGCTTCCACTTAGAATATCACCCCTCCCTCTGCTTCCTGCCACTCTGCCAATTCTGGATCCAATTTGCCAGGTTTCCTTGAGTCTAATGGGCTCTTACCTTTGCTATCAGTCTCCCATGTGGGACCTTACCAAAAGCATTTCTTTAATTTTATCACAGTCCTTATTCCTGATTTATATACCCACATTGTCCCTCTCATGGTGAACACCGACACAAAGTATTCATTTAGAACCCCATCTACGTTCTCCGGCTCCACACATAAATTACCACTGTGGTACTTCATGGGCCCTATTCTTTCCCTAGTTATCCTTTAACTCTTAATATACTTGTAAAACTAAGGGTTTTCCATTATTTTATCTGCCAGTATCCTTTCATGCCCCCTTTTTGCTCTAATTTTGTTTTGATATTCTCACTTGGACATTCTATAACAGCTCTAGGGCCGCTGCAGTTTTGAGACCTCAATGTCTGCCATAAGCGTCCCTTTTTCTCTTTATCCAATGTTGTGTATCCCTCGATATCCAGGGTTCACTGGATTTGTTGGTCCCACTGTTCTTCTTCATTGGAACGTGTTGGCTCTGTACTCTCCCTATTTCCATTTTGAATGCATCCTACTGTTCTGTCAGAGATTTAGGTAAAAGTGTCTGCTCCCAGCCCACTCTGGTCAAATCATATCTGACCTTATTAAAATCGGTCTTCCCCAAATGTAAAACTTTGATTTCAGGCCCTTCCTTCTCATTTTCCACAACAGTCTTGAATCTAACAAAATTATGACCGCTGTCTGCAAAGTGCTCGCCCATTGACACTTCAACCACTTGCCTGGCATCATTCGCTAAAATTAAGCCCAGGATCTTGTAGGACTTCTAAATATTGGCTTAAAAAGTTCTCCTGAACTCATTTAAAGAATGCTGTCCCCTCTAAACCTTTCACACTATGACTACCACAGTTAATGATCGGGAAGTTGAAATCCCCCATCATCACTACCTTATTACTTATACACTTCTCTGAAATTTTCCTGCATATTTCCTCTTTTTTCTCTTGGACTGATAGGGGGCCTATAGAACACTCCCAGCAATTGTGTGATTGCTCTTTTTTGGTTTTTAAGTTCTACCCATATGGCTTCATTTGAAGAGTCTTCTGAGATGTTGTCCCTCCTTACTGCTGTAATTGATTCCCTGATCAAAATTGTGACACCCTCTCCTCTTTTACCTTCATCCCTATCTCACCTGAAGGTCCAAATACTGGAATACTAAGCCGCCAATCCTACCCTTCTCTCAACCATATCTCGGTGATAGCAATAATATCATACATCCAAGTTTTAATTTGTGCCCTCAACTTATCTGCCTTGTTTTACAACACCCAGGGCTAGTGCATGGCCAATTCAAGATGGTTGCCTTCCAGTACACCTGGATTACTTCCGGTGCCAGGTAAGACTAATCTTTCAGTTCAAGGTTTTTGTTTTCAGTCTGTAACGGTTTTCACTATAGATTCATTCAGGTCTTAAGACCTCTGCAGGTTCAGAAATCAGCACGAGGCAGTATTTCTTGAGAGACACTCACAAGCTGCTCCTCTCGGCGTCCAGGAACAATCTATCATTTGGTTCTCTGAAAACCATCCCTCCCAGGCAGGGCCCAATCACCAACTGTCGCCGAGCAGAATACGGCCTTTGGCAAATTCGCTGGCCACTAGCCAGCCAGTCAGACCAAATCCCTCCGATCTCTTGGGTGCCAAAAAGCAATACTATGGCTGTGATTCTCTGGAAAGATTTCTAAGTGTGGTAGAGAGCGAGCTTCCCGGTGCTCGGTCTGGCAAAGCTATTCAACGTTAATTGGTCCACTTAACGATGCCCCATGGGCTTCTCGCCACAAATGAAGACTCGCCAAACGATTTGCCGTGGCCGTGCTCTCCAGCGCGCCTCCCCCCCCCCCCCCACCCCTCCAAGGTCAAGCATCACTTGAACAACAGTTACACAGCCAGCTCACTTAACTACGATTTCCAATTCTTTATTGGCACTGTCCTTTAGCTGCCCAGCCAGAGGCCTTGGCAGTCGGTGGGGGTTTTGGGTGGTCGGTGGGGGCTAGAGTTTCCCCCGGAATGGGTATACACGATCCATGGGTTGGCATGCTTTTGTTGCGCGCAGTTGCCACCCCCCCCTCCCCCCAGCACCTCCCCAGTCCCCTCCCGTTGCATGTCGGCTCACCCCTGCGGAGGATCCTCTGCCTCCATTCAAGCACTGGGGCCACAAGCCCAGCTCACCCAGGCTCTTTGCCTGTCAGCAAAAGATGGCTACTCACCTCCTCGGCTCCCCGCAGCAGCCTTTCCTGCCAGAAAAGGAGTACTAATCGGCACCAGCATGACCACTTGCTGGGGAGGCTGCTGAATCATGGGAGGCCGTTGGATACGGGGTCGTTCCCATTAATGATATGGAAATAGGGCTTAAATGGTGATAAGTGGTTTTTCGCCTTCCTACGGCGGAATCCCGGAGCGTGCCGGTTGCATCACAAACTGATTGGCGCCAGGCTGGCGCGGTTCTTACTTTCAACCTCTCCCACTATTCACAGGGCTCGTTTCACTCGAGTTAGCACAACGAGGCTGGAGCATCGCACCCTATATCTCCAATAGTATAGTGTACTTTTTAACAACTTTGGAGTTCCTCACTACCTGTTCAATCTTCACCTGTGATGTGACCACCGAACTGAGCATGCAATCCATGACTTGCTCAGCATCGTAGATGCTCTACAGTGAATCCACCATCAGCTCCAGCTCCAAAATGCGGTTAGACAGTAGCTGCAGTTGGACACATTTCCTGTACACGTGGTCACTAGGGACAACTGAAGTTTCCATGCTTTGCCACATAGCCCAGAAGGAGCATATCCCTTCTGCCATGATTACCCTTAAGCCCCTTATTTACTCCCTTTTTAAACAAAAAATTATGCTTTGAGAAGAGTACTATTAACTTATCTCCTATACGCTAACTTTACTTCACTTTTGCTTACTTATATTAGTTTATTGTAATGACCATGACTTTCTGGATCAATTACTTACTTTCCTGGTTCCTGTATGATATCTCATAAGTGACTGCATATGTGTAACATATACAAGATGCCCTGCAGCAACTTGACAAGGCTTTTTCGACAGCACATTCCAAACCTGCTAACTCTACCACCTAGAAAAACAACGGCAGCAAGTTGATGGGAACACTGTCATCTGAAAGTTTCCTTCCAACTCACATGCTTCTCCGATTTAGAAATATATCGGGTGTGGTTATCCGTTCCCCGATGCCGATTTTGTAATCAGCGATCAGGCGGAGAATCCCTTTTGACTCCAAAACCAGGGGCAGCGCCTGTTGACGCAGGTTATGTATGCTCCGCCCCCTCCAAAACTGCGTCACTACAGTTCACAATGGCGCGGTCCACTTCTGGTCTCAGCCGTGCAGGAACCCGGCGTGGCGGCTGCGAACTGTGTCGAGCACCACCAGTCAGGCGGGAGCCGTGATTCTGGCCAGCTGCGGGGGGGGGGGGGGGGGGGGGCGGCTTCTGCGAGGGCTGGGGGGACAGGTGGGGAATGGCCAGGGGAGCACAATCTGGCAGGTCGGGTCAGAACAAAGCCGGCGCTATGTTTTACTGCGCAACCGCTGATGGTCGTCGCCGTGCGCATACGCGACCACTGACCTGACCATTCTCCGGCCGTTTATTTTGTGGAGGCTGGGAGTTTTACATGGTGCAGCTGCTAGTCTCTCACCAGTAGCAGCATCGGTGAGGGGGAGCCGCCGATTTTCTTTTTCCACGTAAAACCCCACAGCTCCTCTGCACTTGGCCTCAGAATTGGAGAATCTGGCCCATTGTTCCCTCATCACCACTGGGTCAAAATCATGAAACTCTCTTACCAATAGCACTGTGGTTGTATCTACACCACATAGACTGCAGTGATTTCAGAAGGTGGCTCATCAACTTTTAACGGGTAAGTAGAAAGAGATGGGCAATAAATGGTGGTCTTGGCAACGATGGCTGGCTGTACAAACACATAAGAAAAAGTATTGTTGTATTAATTTTTGTAGGGTTCAGAAATTTGAAGTGGGTCTTTCTGTTCTCTTGAGTTCTCATGGACTTCAAAAGGCTTTTCAGGTAAAATGACTTACTGATTGTAGTTTGTCATTCAGATACAAGCTGAATAATCAATAGGCACAGCAAATGGCTGTGGACAAAGATTTCATTTTACAAAATGCTTACCTAACACACGGAGCACATTATCCCTCTTGTCATTGAAATAACCATTTTAATTGAAAGAGATTGCTCTAATTGTTGGAGAAGGACAGTGGGAGCTCTGAAGGAACTGTCTGCACTTACGTTTATTTTAAAAGACTTTTAAAAGACTCCTTTTCATTCAACATCCTCCCAACTTTTGGATATTGAATGAAGGCTGCAGAAATCTAGACATGCCTGAAGAACAGTTCAAAGATGTGCAGGTTAGGTGGATTGGCTATGCTAAATTGCCCCTTCGTATCCAGGGATATGAGGACTAAGTGGGGTCACAGGGATGCTGGGATAGGAAGGGAGCCTGGTTAATGTGCTCTTTCAGAGGGTCAGTGGTGACTGGATGGGCCGAATCGCGTCCTTCTGCACTGTAGGGATTCTATGAACATAAGGAATTAATAGGAGGCCCTTCGGCTCCTTGAACCTGATCCAATAATTAATCACCTTCCTGCACTAAAATGGCCTAACTTGACATTGTCAAATCTGGATACGTGGTCCGAGAGACCACGTTCAGCCGGGTCGGAGAATCCCTGGGGGGAGGCACGAATCCCGCCCCGCCGCCGGCTGCCCTATTCACCGGCACCGTTTTTCGGGCAGCGGTGGGATTCCCGCCACGCCAGTCGGGGGACGTTGATAGCGGGCCCCCCCCCCCCCCCCCCCGGCGATTCTCCAGGCCTTGATGGGCCGAGCGGCCATCCAATTTTGACCAGTCCTGCCAACGTGAATTACTCACCTCACGCATGGCAGGATCTGGCAGGTAAGTCCTCGGGAGGTGGGGGGGGGGGGGGGGGGGATCCGACCCGGGGGGGGGCACCCACGGTGGCATGGCCCGCGATCGGGGCCTTCTGATCTGCGGGCGGGTTTGTTCCGTGGGGGGACTTCTTTCCTCCACGCCAGTCCCTGTAGGGCTCTGCCATATTGCCCGAGGGCTGGCGCGGAGAAGAGAACCCCCCGCGCATGTGCGGAAAAACGCCGGCCGGTCTGCGCATGCGCGGAAATATGCTGGTCAGTCTGCGCTTATGCAGAAATACGCCGGCTGTTCCGCACAGGCGCGAACTCGCGCCGGCCCTTCGGCGCCAGCAGGAGCGGCTCCAACCCCTCCGCCGTTCACCTAGCCCCTGATAGTTCGGAGAATTCCTCACTTTCGGAGGCTGTTGATGCCGGAGTGGTTGGCGCCGGTGTGGGGACTTAGTCCCCAGAAGGGAGAATCCCGCCCATTATACTTGATCCCCTCATCAAAATCATTCATGCTTAATAGCTCATCCTTGCAGTAATCAATTAGTTATTACCTGAAAATGACCTGTATGCTACTTGTTTTTGTTTTCTATCCTTTATTTAATCATCTATCCATGTTAATATACTCCCCATGCTAATATACTCCCCCAATCCCATGAACTCTAATTCTGTGTAATAACCCCTCGTACAGCATATCATCAAATGTTTTTGAAACTGTTTTCTGCTTATTCAACCTACTAGTTACAACTCAAAATTCTAACAAATTCATTGAACCAATTTTCCTTTTCATGAATCCATATTGACTCTGTCCAGAACATCCTTGGCATTTGGATTGTTGTATGAGGAGTGATTGGTTTGACTAGGCCTGTATTCACTAGAGTTTAGAAGAATGAGAGGGGGTCTCATTGAAACGTGTAAAATTCTGACAGGGCTGGATAGTCTGGATGCAGGAATGATGTTTCCTCTGGCTGTAGGGTCTAGCACAAGACGTCACATTTTCAGGAAATAGCAGAGGCCATTTAGGACTGAGATGACGAGAAATGTATTCATTCAAAGGATAGTGAACCTTTGGAATTCTCTATTCAGATGGCTGTGGAGGCAACATGCCTGGATCTATTTAAGAAGGAAATAGATTTGTAGACAATAGTGGTGTCAAATGCTATGGGGAGAGTTGGGACAATGGCATTGAGATAGAGTCAGCCATGATCTCACTGAATGGTGGAACAGGCTTGAAGGCCAAATGGCCTGCTACTGCTCCTACTTTCCGACTTTATGAGGGGTTTGGAAGTGGGGGGTGGGGAGGACTGGCATTAATTTGCATTTCAATTTTCATTGAACTCACTTCAAGTTTTGTTTTCCTTCCTCGGGCTTCTGGCTGCCCTGCTTCACATCTCCCTTAAATACAATGAGGTGTTCCTTTTCCTCCATTTCTCAAAGCATAATTATTACAATGTTATATACTATGCAACAAGAAACGATGATAGTGGAGATTCTCATTAAGCTGCATTGCAGGGCTCCCAACAAATTTACCCCAGTACCTAAAACAAGATTTCTGAATTATCTATTGTCAGCTCTATGACACTTTTTGTATTGCTACAGGGCACATCATATTTGCTATGCTAATTTCTTTGCAGATGCATTTTCAGCTTCCTAAAGCGTTAATGCTGCTTTTATTTCAGATTTCCAGCATTCAGAATATTTGGCTTTTATATTTATATTTGGTTCTGATTCAAGAGGGTGAGCATGGTCAGATATTGCATGATGAAACATCATGGGCTGGATTTTAAGGCATTCTGCAGGGCATGTTTTTGTCAGTGTTTCACATAAAATATAAATCATAGGGCACATGGTGGAGCAGTGGTTAGCACTGGGACTACGATGCTGAAGACTCGAGTTCGAATCCCAACCCTGGGTCACTGTCCGTGTGGAGTTTGCACATTCTCCCCATGTCTGCGCCGTGGGTTTCACCCCCACAACCCAAAGATGTGCAGGTTAGGTGGATTGGTCATGCTAAATTGCCCCTTAATTGGGAAACAAAAATAATTGGGTACTCTAAATTTATAAAAATATATATAAATCATAGAATTTACAGTGCAGAAGGAGGCCATTCAGCCCATTGAGTTTGCACCAGCCCTTGGAAAGAGGACCCCATTTAAGTCCACTTCCAACCTACCCCTATAACCCACTAACCCCACCTAACCTTTTTTGGGGAAATTTAGCATGGCCAATCCACCTAACCTGCACATCTTTGGTCTGTGGGAGGAAACTGGAGCACCCGGAGGAAACCCACGCAGCCACAGGTAGAATGTGCAGAATGCGCACAGACAGTGACCCAAGCCGGGAATCGAACCTGGGACCCTGGAGCTGTGGTGAAGCAACTATGCTAACACTGTGCTACCGTGCTAGCCCTCTAGCTCCCTACATCTCCACCCTCCCATACCCATAATATAGTGAGCGTGTAAGGTGCCTGTTATCTTGCTTGCCCTTAAGCCTATTGAGGCCCTTAATTGCCCTTAAGCCTATTGAGGCCCTTAATTATTGCCTAATTAATTGCTTAATTGCCTAATTCCACCTCTACTGCTATAAGAAGATGGCAGTGGAAGTGCAAGAGTAGGAAGGCCACTTTTCCCAACTCTGGTAAAAAAACAGAAAGGAATCAGATTGGCTGGCAGCTCTTGAGGACGAGATTTCCTTCCACTAAGGGCAGAAGGCTTATGCTCAGATGGCTAAGGTGCCTACAGTGTATTATGCTGCGTAGTAAATTTCTACTGGGGCTTCCCCACCCTGCAAAATCCAGCTCCACGTCAGCTCATGGATTTTGGCCCCTCCAGAAGATAGAAAGAAAAGTACATGTGCCTAGATCAGCCTGGCTACTTTATAAAATTATTTATTTACATGGAAAAATGTTTGGACTAATAAAATGGCCAGTGTTGACCATATGATAGTTCTGGGGGTGTTTGTACAGTTTAAACATGGACAAAGGACAATACACCAAAACCCAGGAATGTAACACTCCTTGCATTGTATAAACATTCCAGCCAAGCCAACACAAAGAACAGTCGACCAGGCGTCTTGTTACAAACCCCCTGATGTTCAATGCGAGGGAGTCCCAAATCCCAGAAGAGAAACCTGGAACGCCAGTTCTTAACTATTAGTTTTGCTAGTTGGAAAAAAGTGAGAAAAAAGATTAAACCTGGTGAGGAAAAGGGTCAATCTTGTTATAAAATATTCAAATAACAAAATGCTTATTGAACCTTAAAATATACAAGAAAAGCAATAGTAAAGAACAACATTTATAATTGAATACAATGATGGTTACCCTAGACAGTATGCTTAAATTGTGCGCCCAATTTAATTCTATCCACTTTCTTGAATTCTGAGAATACACCGTCCCCAAAACAACACCCCACTGAGTTAAATCCAGAAAATAATTGCTCCAGGACCTGTCGCTTTTTCTTTGGAAACTCTTCTAATTTAGAGTAGACTTTATGGGGTCTCACACAAACAGACTTCTGCTACTTTTTTCTACACAACAGCTTGATTCTGTGAGAGCTCGGCTTTGCAACTGGGCATGACTATGATCTAGGTCGGTGTTTTGCAAACTTTTTTTCCAGGGACCCTCATTTGTCAACTGGCCGATCTTCAGGAACCATGCTGGCCGACCTTTGGCACCCACGCTGGCTGACCTTTGGGACCAATGTCACATTTGCTTTCACACTCTATCCTGAGTCAAGGCAATGTTTAGGACACTAAAGTTTTCTTTCCCTAGGCAAGGGAGGATATGAAAATCATCTAGTTTTCCTGTTCGCAACCACTATGTTGTAGCTCCTGGTGCATTGTATTTATGCCAGAATTGAGTGAGGACAGGATGAGGCACGTGCAGCTGAGATTGATGTCTTCCCATCTATGAAAATTCATTGTCCAGGGCCACACATAAGAGGCGCAGGAGGTATTCCACCTTAATGAATCATTAATCCTTGGTGGAAGGACATTTTGCGTCTGATCAATGAATGGCCTATTTTCACTGGGTGCTCTCTGTTTTGGCCACCATGTACTTACATCGTCTGTCGTAAACTCCAGGAATAAAAGTAACAGGCAATGATTCCCACGAAGCAGAGCAGCCGCCGCAGCTTCTTGCTGGGTATTTTCTCCATTGAGGATTTGGCGGCCTTGCCCGGCATCTCCGAGTCCACGGCAAGAACCTCGGCCAGTCCTATCAACCCTCGTGCCGTTAGGATCCCGTTACTGCACCGCGCCACCGCCCCCCCCCCCCCCCAAAAAAAAAGACTCAAACCGGAGCACGGGAACATTCCCCTTTTCAAAATCAAAATCAGGGGCGAAATTCTCCGTTATCGGCGGAAAGTCCGCCGATCGGCGCAAAAAACGGCGCAAATCCGACTTGCGTCACGTCGGAAAAATGGGTCGAAAGTCTCCGGCCCGAAATGGGCTAGCAGCGACGTAACGGGATCCGCGCTTGCGCAGTGGTTCACGCCGTGCAGCGTCATACGCGCCGCACGGCGTGACGGCTCATAAGGCCGCGCTGCTCCCCCCCACCCGACCGCATCACCCAACCTCCAAGAGCCGGTGCAGACTCGATGGGCCGAATGGCCTCCTTCCGCACTGTAAATTCTAATTCTAAAAAAAAAAAACACCCGACCGCAACACCCGACTGGATGGCTGGCCGCCGCTCAGCCCCGAGGTTCGAGTCACGGGATGTGGAGGCGCTCCTGGACGCGGTGGAGCAGAGGAGGGACGCCCTGTATCCCGGGCACGGCCGCAGAGTTGCCCCACGCCACAGCCGGCGTCTGTGGAGGGAAGTGGCAGAGGCCATCACCGCTGCGGCCCTGACACCACGGACAGGCACCCAGTGCCACAAGAAGGTGAACGACCTTGTCAGAGCAGGCAGGGTGAGCCTCCCCCATATCCCCCCTCCCCCATATCCCCCCCTCCCCCATATCCCCAAGTGAATCCAGCCCTAACCTTAACCTCTGCAATGTACGCGCAACCGATGGCGTGCATTCATATACCTGCCTAACAGTGTTGCCTTTTACCCCTGCCACCCCCCCCCCCCCGCCCCCAGGATAAGCGCGCACACAACAATAGGGAGCATGTGAGGACTGGAGGAGGCCCCGCTGGTGAGAGGCCACTGACCGAACACGAGGAAAGGGCCCTGGAACTGGCTGGCGGACCTGACGACCGGGAGGTTGCTGATGCAGAGGTCGGGGGCGTAGTAGCAAGTGAGCCACCGACAGCCCGTCCCCATATCCCCCCTCCCCTATATCCCCCACCCCCATATCACCTGATCACTGCCTGATGTCTAACCATGCATGCTTCATTGTGTATCGCAGGACCAAACGTCCAGGCACCCATCCCCGCAGATGCAGACCGCCCGCAGGATGCCCCTCGGAGGCCACGGGAGACGGAGAGACCCGGACCCTCCAGCATGCGACGCCCGCAGGATGCCCCTCGGACACCACGGGAGACGGAGAGACCCGCACCCTCCAGCATGCGACACCCGCAGGATGCCCCTCGGAGGCCACGGGAGACGGAGAGAACTGGAGCAACAGGGAGACGACACCCCCGTCACGTGCGGGAGCGACCACCCAGCGACGAGGGGGGCAGCCACAGGCCCCCGTCACATCCGAGCCAGGACACCACTACCCAGGACACCACTACCCAGGACACCACTACCCAGGACACCACTACCCATGACACCACTACCCAGGACACCACTACCCGGGACACCACTACCCGGGACACCACTACCCGGGACACCACTACCCGGGTCAGCACTGCCCAGGGAGACGAAATACCGGACAGTGACTCAGAGTGGATGGGTGGAGACGAACCCCCACCCCAAAGTGCCATGGACTCAGAGTGGGACGAAGAGCACGACACAATGCCACTGCTGTCACCAACACCCTCCACCATCGCAGAAACACTCACCTCGGTTGGGCACTTGAGTGATGAGGCGTCTGGTACACTCACTGGTGCGCACAACACAGCCGTCCCGGTGCAGCAGGTGGAGGTAGGAGCAGCAGGGGGGCGGGGCGGTCGGAGGGCAGCCCAGCCCAAGCGAACATCTGCCGCCCAGATGGATCCCGGGTTCCTGGAGTTACCACACCCACACATAGATCCGATGCAACCACCGACCCGGAGACGAGCGAAGAGGGTGACGGGCGGCTTGCGGCGGCTGCAGTCGCAGGTGGAGGAGTCCACCCGCGTCCAGGAGCTGGGAGTGGTGCCGGTCATGCGTGCCACCCAAGCTGACACCGCACGGGTGGCGTCCGCGGTGGAGGCAATGGGTGCGTCGGTGTCAGACATGGGGAACGGTTTGCGAGGCCTGGGGCTTTCCGTGCAGGCGGCGTCTGTGGCCCAGGAAATGGCTGCCCTCTCACAGGAGGCCATGAGCCAGTGCCAGCGCCAGATGGCAGAGGCGCTCAACGCCATAGCCCAGTCTCTGCAGGCCATGGCCCAGTCTCAGCAGGCCATGGCCCAGTCTCTGCAGGCCATCGCTGAGGGCATCGGTGCCAGTGGCCATGTGCGAGCCGGCGTCGCACTGTCACAGACAGGGTTTGCCAACCCCCGGGCTCCATGGCTGCAAAGCTGCAGACCCCTGTCGATACCAGCACGGGCCTCCAGGACTGGCAGCGCCAGATGTCGGGGGGGCGTCAGATGGCCAGTCCGTTCGCATCCCCCACCCATGTAGAGGCCTGGGGGCCATCGGGCACCCCGAGGGAGGAGGAGGTGGTGTGGTCCGTCCCGGCTCCCCCTGTAGGGGAGGTCCCGGTACACCGCAACACCTCGGACTCCCCCCCTTCCGTCCCAGGTGCATCGGGTGGGCAACGGGCAGGACAGGCTGGCAGCTCGCCATCCCAGTCGCCCGGGCCGCAGCTTGGCCCATCTAGGCCAGGACGCCCCATGAAACGGCCGCCAAAGGGATCCAGTGTCAGAGGGCAGGAATCACAGGAGTCCACCTCCAATTCTGCTGTACCGTCTGGGGAAACACGTAGACGTAGTCAAAGGGCCCGTAAGGCCAAACAATTAGACACTGAGTAAGTTGGCACGGGTGCAGGGCACAGATGAGTTTTAGGGGCTAGGGCACGTGCATGAACTCCTTTGGTTATTAAAGTCAATGTTATACCTACAGAAGCTGCCTTTGTGCTCTGTCCAAAGCGTGCGGGGGTGTCATGTACGTTGAGCGCAAGTGTGTGTGTGAGGGGTGGTCTTACCTCAGCCCCAGGTGAGTCTGCCCCCTTCCCCCTGGGCCGCCATCAACATCCCCCGGGCAGAGGACGGGACCGTGCGCTGCAGTGTCACAGCCGCATGCAGGGATGGTCCGGGTGGATGGTGGTACTGTGGCCATGGGTCAGACATAGTCCAACGATGTAGAGCCAGGAGCTCACCGAAGGGCGGGTTGTCATCATCCTCCATGGCCTGCAATAGACACGCGTCCACCCGCAACTGTGTAAGCCCGGCCCGTTGTGCCGCAGGTGGATCGGCAATGGGGGGGGTGGTGTGCATGCGGGTGGGGTGGGTGGGGTTGGGGAGGGGGGTGAGGGTGCTGGGTGGGTGGATGGGTGGGGGGTGTGGGTGGTCGGCTGTTGCCATGGTGTGCGGTCTGTGGCCATACTACCCGATTCCCACACCCATCTAGTCAGTGAAGCGGGCGGCTATCAGTCTGTCCCGTGCCCGCTGGGCCAGCCGGTAACGGTGGACAGCCACCCGCCTGTGTCTACCCCGTCTGCCCTGACCATTACCCCCATCCCCCTCATCTGGAGAGGACTGCGCCTCTTTCTGCTGCTCCTCCACTCCGCCCTCCTCTGCCTGCGGCACATCGCCCCTCTGCTGGGCTATGTTGTGCAGGACGCAGCACACCACAGTGATGCGGCCGACCCGATCTGACCGATACTGGAGGGCACCCCCAGAGAGGTCCAGGCACCTGAAACGCATCTTCAGCACGCCAAAGCACCTCTCTATCACTCCCCTTGTCGCTACATGGGCATCATTGTAGCGGTTCTCCGCCTCATTGCGTTGCCTCCGTATAGGCGTCATCAGCCACGATCGCAATGGGTAGACCCTGTCGCCCAGCAACCAGCCCCTCAGCCGGGGATGGCGTCCCTCGTACATGCCGGGGATGGATGACCGCGACAACACGTATGAGTCGTGTACACTGCCTGGGTAACGGGCGCAGACGTGCAGGATCATCATGCGGTGGTCGCAGACCACCTGTATGTTCATCGAATAGGTCCCCTTCCTATTGGTGAACACGGCCCTGTTATCTGCAGGTGGCCGCACGGCGACGTGCATCCCATCGATCGCGCCCTGGATCATGGGGAATCCGGCCACGGCAGAGAAGCCCACGGCCCGGGCATCTTGGCTGGCCCGGTCCACGGGGAAGCGGATGTAGCGGTGCGCCATGGCATATAGGGCATCTGTCACAGCCCGGATGCACCGATGCACCGATGTCTGCGATATGCCGGACAGGTCCCCACTCGGTGCCTGGAATGACCCCGTTGCATAAAAGTTCAGGGCCACCGTAACCTTGACGGACACGGGGAGAGGGTGTCCCCCGCCAGTGCCATGCGGTGACAGGTGTGCCAGCAGGTGGCAGATGTGTGCCACGGTTTCCCACGGATTCCCGCCTCATCCGGAGTCTCCTCCTGCATTCCCGGTCCGTGAGGTCCTGGTATGACTGCCGGGGCCGGTACACACGGGTGCCTCCGTTGCCGTGGGGCCGCGACGTCCTCCTCCCCCTCCTCGTCCTGTCGGTCAGGTGTCCCTCCAGCCTGGGCGGCTGCCGCCTGTCCCTCTGCGGCAGCCTGCGCCGCCTCTCTGGCACGCTCCTCCTCCTCCTCATCCAGGGCAACATAGACATGAGCGGCTGCCGCCACGGCGGCCAACATCGCTGGATGATCGGAAAACATGACGGCCTGGTGGGGGGGGGAGGGGAACGACGACATGTCATCATTGCCCATATCCCATCCTCCCCCCAGCCAGGTGGCATGGACCGCATGGGTCCAACTGTTGGAGGCTGGCACCTGGCCAGGTGGACCAACTCACTTGCCCTCGCATCCCCCTCCCCGGCACGGACCCCCCATCCCCCTCCCCGGCACGGAACCCCCATCCCCCTCCCCGGCACGGACCCCCCATCCCCCTCCCCGGCACGGACCCCCCATCCCCCTCCCCGGCACGGACCCCCCCCAACCTCCACCCCGGCATGGACCCCCCCCCTAACCTCCACCCCGGCACGGACCCCCCATCCCCCACCCCGGCACAGACCCCCCATTCCCCTCCCCAGCACGGACCCCCCATCCCCCTCCCCGGCACGGACCCCCCATCCCCCTCCCTGGCACGGACCCCCCATCCCCCTCCCCGGCACGGACCCCCCCAACCTCCACCCCGGCACGGACCCCCCCCATCCCCCTCCCCGGCACGGACCCCCCCATCCCCCTCCCCGGCACGGACCCCCCCCCAACCTCCACCCCGGCACGGACCCTCCCCAACCTCCACCCCGGCACGGACCGCCCCCCCATCCCCCTCCCCGGCACGGACCCCCTCCCGGCACTCCCCCGGAGCCCAGCCTATTCTAACCACCACCCCCCCCCCCCCCCGCCTCACACACACACACACAACCCAAGACACACCTCTCCTCACGCATTCAGACTGCGGCCACGCCATCGCCTGCCCAGAGCCAACCCCCCAGGCCATCACTCACCTCCACGCTGGTCGGCGTGAACCTGGAGCACAGGGTCACGCCGATGAAAAGGAGGTTTGATTCACGTCGACGTGAACGGTGATCACGTCGACGGGACTTCGGCCCATCCGGAAGGGAGAATATCGGCAGGCCGAAAATCGGCTGCCTTGCGCAGACCCGTGACATTCTCCGACGGCAGCGGCGACATTAACGGCCCGCTGACTTTTCTCCCTTCGGAGACTTCAGCAACCGGCGGGGGCGGGATTCACGGCGGCCAACGGCCATTCTCCGACCCTCTGGGGGGTCGGAGAATGACGCCCCAGGTATCCAGCGAGTGACACTGATATTCCTTTTCCAAGACCAGTCTAGGTTTTGCAATGTTCCAATTATCACAAAGCAGCTCAACATCAGTTCCATATCCCTGCTTGTAGAAAACATTCTGTCCAGTAAAAACCACCAGCAACATAAGAACGTAAGAACTAGGAGCAAGAGTAGGTCATCTGGCCCCTCGAGCCTGCTCCGCCATTCAATGAGATCATGGCTGGACTTTTGTGGACTCAGCTCCACTTTCCTGCCCAAACACTAACCCTTAATCTCTTTATTCTTCAAAAAACTATCTATCTTTATCTTAAAAACATTTAATGAAGGAGCCTCACTGGGCAAGGAATTCCATAGATTCACAACCCTTTGGGTGAAGAAGTTCCTCCTAAGCTCTGTACTAAATCTACTTCCCCTTATTTTGAGGCTATGCCTGCTAGTTCTGCTTTCACCTGCCAGTGGAAACAACCTGCCCGCATCTATCCTATCTATTCCCTTCATAATTTTATATGTTTCTATAAGATCCCCCTGCATCCTTCTAAATTCCAACGAGTACAGTCCCAGTCTACTCAACCTCTCCTCGTAATCCAACCCCTTCAGCTCTGGGATTAACCTAGTGAATCTCCTTTGCACACCCTCCAGTGCCAGTACGTCCTTTCTCAGGTAAGGAGACCAAAACTGAACACAATACTCCAGGTGTGGCTTCATTAACACCTTATACAATTGCAGCATAACCTCCCTAGTCTTAAACTCCATCCCTCTAGCAATGAAGGACAAAACTCCATTTGCCTTCGTAATCCCCTGTAAACCAACTTTTTGCGACTCATGCACTAGCACACCCAGGTCTCTCTGCACAGCAGCATGTTTTAAAATATTATAATTTAACGGAGCCGTTCTGTGCTCTCTGTGTGTCATCGTCTTTGTCTTGGGCATTACTGTCATCCAATGTATCGACGATCTGCCATGGCATCATGGTATTGGATTCATCTACCAAGAGAAGAGTCGTGTTGAGCTTTTCAACCGTGTTGCTGATGCTGTGATCAGGATCTCCGAATAACTCAGCCATGTCTGAGTAGTATTGTGTGTATTGTTCGATAGACAAATCATCTCTTTTTGTTTCGGAGTTGTTATCGTTCTCTTCATGTTCAATGAACAAAGCATCTTCTTTGGTTTCGGATTTTTCATGGTGCTCTTCACTTTGGGTGGTGCAGACTGCTTGTTCCAGGGTGTTGTGAAAGTTATTTTCAACTGATGGTGTACGTTCGGGCATTGTTCTGTCTTTTAAGGTAAGAAAATTGGGTTTTGCAGCTTTAAATTTCTTTTTGTTCATTTTCGTTCATTTCCCTTTTCAGTGGGCGTGGTCCTGGTATCTGACATCATGATGCTTGTGACGTCATGCGTAGGACTTGATTGCGCATGCGCAATTCGAGTTTCCTTTACTGTGCCCTTTTTGCACAACTGCGTATGTGCGGCTCTTAAGATGGCTGCCGCTCAGAACTTCCGTCTTCTTCTGTTTCAACCCTGCCTCTGCCTCGTGGTAAGTTTTGGCGCCTCTTTTACTGATTTTGTTTTCTAAATAATGATTCTGTGTTTGTAGAGACTCAATGTATTGATTTTGTTTTCGTTCATAAGCAAGGCATTTTTGTATAGCGATTTCTAGAGTTAGATGCTTATTTTGTGATAGTTCCTCCCTCAAATTTTTATCAGATAGTCCAGAAATTAATTGATTCATTATCACAGTGTCTCTGAAAGCAGCATAATCACAGCCTTGTGGTATTAACTTGAAATTTATAATAAAATCAGTGATGGGCCCACTGTTTCTCTGGCATTTATGACAATTGTTAAATCTTTCCAGCATCTCACCAGACGGACTCTTACAGTGTTCATCAAATGTTTTGAGTATTACTTCTATTTTGGTGTTGTTTTCACCTTCTAAATAATTAAAGCAATTATAGATTTCTCTAGCTTCATGCCCTCCTATTGAGAGTAGTAGTGCTCTTTTTGTTGCGTTAGAGACCGTGCTTAGACCATTAGCTGCGATAAATATTTGGAATATCTGTTCAAATCTTTTCCAGTCATAACTTAAATTACCAGTTGTTTCCAGCTGCCCTAGAGGTCCAATGAGTCCCATAGTTAGTCGTTGAAGATCCATTTGCTGCGAAGTCTTCCACAGTCGAATGTCCAGTCTTCTCTTTTTCTTCTCTTTTTGTCTGACCTAATCTAACTAGTTCTGTTAAAGCCACTCAACTGGTACCATGTTTTGTTACCTGTCTGGTAGGTAACATGTGCTACTCAAGCCTTGGTTAGTGATGAGGTATTCTGAATCCCGATGAAGAAGATTCGAACTCTTCCAGTAGTAACAAAAGGTTTATTGAGTAACTACAACAATATTTACATGAGTTCTTTACTTTAACTTTGATACTAATGATAAGGTTAACAAGATCTAACTATGGTAACTATACGTAACTCCACTGGCTATCTAAACTGGTCAGCTGTTGCTTTGATCACCGTGCACCCAAGAGAGAGACTTAATGTCGCTGCCTTTTATACCTCTGTTGGTCCGGCCCACTAGTGATCATGTGGTGCTACTGATTACACATTAATCCCTTGTGTACATGCACATATAGAGATCACCACAAACTGGAGCTCCAGATCATCAGTCAGCAGTTGAAAAAATTCATCAATTCCTCTGGGAAATCGTGGCCTTCTGCGGCACTGGCTTAAAAAGAAACACAACTTCCGGTGGCAGCAATGAGCGGAGCAGCCATACGAAGGGTGGCTTTCTCCTAAAAACTTTGGTTAAACCCTGTCAAAAGGGCACCAAAACTGCAAAAAAGTTCCCCAGCTTAACCAGCATCTACAACTTAACTGACCAGGATACCGAGAGCCAGCAGCCAGGCCGGAAAACCAGTAAAAGTAGACAGAAGAAAACCTCGACCCCAGAACAGGGAGGCCCGCATGTGGTGTCCCAGTACCGAGCATGGCGGACCCAACAGAATCGCCAACGCCAGCCCAGTCGATGATGGAGAAGCTGATGGAGTTCATTGCAACAGAACTCCAAAAGTACAGGTGAGCGGGGAAAGAGGACTTCATGGCGGCAATGAGCTCAGCAGTAGAGGCCGCGTTGGCCCCCATAAGAGGCAAGGGACAGAGCAGAATGGAGATTGGGGTCCAGAAGGCAATAGTGCAGGACCTGGAAAAGGCAGCCATGGATCAGAGCAAGTGGATCACCTCGTTCGAAGCCACGGTGGCAAGGTTGGCAACGACCCAAAAGGCACTGAAGGGAAGGTCGATGACCAAGAAAACAGGTCCCACTGGCAACCTATGGATCGTCAGGCGACCGGAGGGCACAGAGGGGAGGAACACAACAGAATTTGTGGCGTTGATGCTCAGAAAGTGCTCAGTGAGGAGGGTTTCACCAAGCTCCCAGAGGTGGACCGGGTCCACAGGTCGATCCGACAGAGACCCAAGTTCGGGAGAATCCTCACCACGGACAATGATAGGGTCCACAGTTTCCAGACAAAGAACGTATTCTGAGGTGGGTGAAGAGCACACAGTCATGCACGTGGGAAGGACACACCATTCATTTATACTAGGTCATGGGAGTGGACCTGGCCAAGCGCCAGGCAGAATTTAATGGGGCCAAAACTGCATTATTTAAAAGCAAGGAGCGGTTCAGCTTGCTGTACCCAGCTAGACTATGGGTCACATACCGGGGCAAAGAATACTATGTCGATACACCGGGGGGCAAGCGAGTTCGTCCAAAAGAACACGCTTGGGAAGAAGCAGTGGGGGAAAACAAACTTAATGTAAGCTTTCACGATCTGGGGGGAAAGGGCCGTACTTGGGGACGTCAGGGACGGAATTAGACGGGATGGATACAAACAAAGTTTCTGGAGGGAGCCACTACACTAGAGAGCAAGTTGGTGCACGGGAGTAAGAAGATCGGGGGGTTGGGGGGAGAGCAACAAACTGGCGGGGGGAGGGGCAGGGGCAAGAGGCATAGGAAAGGAAGGGAAAGGCAAGTGCAGAATGCTGGTTACAACAGGTCGTGACGAATGTGATATAAAATAGTTACTTTAGAGTTACTAGTTAATGTAATGTAGAAATAAGCCACTTTGATCTGGCAGTTAGGGACAAAGGGGTTTGAGACCGCATGGAAAAAGCAGGAAGAGGTGTGTCTATGAGAGTGATGCTGCATTGATAGGGGCCAGAGAAAGGGATTGGAAGTGAGCCAATCAGAATAGATCGAACAGGTCAGGAGGGACATAGGCTGACCTATGTCCGTCGAGTATGTGAAACTTGATACCATTTGAATTGATTTTGCAGAGATCCCTTTGTCTTTTAGTTCAGTCGTTTTCTGGGGTGTAAGAGGCTGGATGTCTCTTACGTTTCTGTAAGATGATTCAAGCTTGCAAGCTAAATAAATAACTTCTTTTTACGTGCGAATCCATCTCAACTTTTATTGAGGCCAGACTGACAGAGAAAGAAATTTGGGGATCAACATTTGGTGCCGAAACCCGGGATTTCTCTGGGCGATCCTGATCCAACTGCGAAATCAGAATTAGACTGATTATGAACAGGAGGATGGGGAACAAAGGGCCCTCAATGTAGAACTGGAAAACGACCGCGCATTGATTGTTCCCCTCTTCTTATCGTCTGATTAGTCTGGTCACTCGCGGTTGGCACAGAAAGACCGCCTCGACGAAATCACAGGTCAGTCTGGGGATTAGCACTTTAATTGATGGGATTTCATATTGTTGTTTCGGCTTGGGTTAGGATTTTGGGCTGATGGGACTTTAATAATGAAGGTTCAGTCTATTATATGGGTTCAGAGGCTGATGTGACTTCATTAATGAAGGTTCAGTCTATTATAAGGGTTCAGAGGCTGATGTGACTTCATTAATGAAGGTTCAGTCTATTATATGGGTTCAGGGGCTGATGGGACTTCAATAGATGGAGGTTCAGTCCAGTATAACTGTTTTTAAATCTGAAGATGGTTCAACTCTATGTGTGAGTGTTTTAAATATATAGTTGATTAAGCTAAAATTGTCTCCTTGGACTGTAAAGTTCCGAGGTCTAGTTGAGATTGTGAGGAATGCTGCATATTGGTTGAAGCAGAAGTCTCTCAAAGGGTTAACAGCAGCAGGCGGAGTTGAAAACAGACAGTGCTTCTCACTCAGGCTTTGAGATAACAGCAGCAGCCGTAGTGTAATCGGATACCTTTCCTTTGAGTCAGTGAACACCAGCAAAGTTACGTTTTGAATTAATTAAAGGAAACCAGTGGGTTTCTCCACCTCTTTGATAAAAGTTATTATTTTCGAAAGCAATTGATTGAAATTGCCAGAATCTTAAGTTTTACTTACTTGAAATAAGGTTTATCTCATTTTATCTGGAGATTAATAGAAACTTAAAGAAGATCATGGACACCATTTTAAAAAGTGTCAATCTGGAGATGATAGTTGATTTTGCTAATACTTATGTGTATGTAAAAGAATAAAAACTTGTTAAAAGAAAAATTGTTAAGATAAAGAAATAATTAAGTTGTAAATGTTATACAAGTTTGTGTTAAGCAAATTGTAAATTTAGTTCTGAGTTGAGATCAAAGCTAAGCTTGCAAGTTGCAGTAATTCAATTTGAATTTTCAAACATTTTTAAGTTTTTAAAAAAAGAGAGCAAATAGAGAAAAGAAGGACACAGATCTTGAATGCGTTGAATAGCACATTTCAAAGGCCCATAAATCTTTCTGTTATCTTAGACCTAAAACCTAGGAAGATTGACGAGCCAGAGGAATTTCTGGAGCGTTTTAATGAAATCTACCGGGGGCAGTCAGGCGATTTGCTGTATCAAAATGGTCAGAATTCCCCTCAATACTGTGCTATGTTAATGCATTGCCTACCACCTTCTGTGGTTACTGCTGTGAAATGTAACAACATGAATTGGACAGAGAACGACCCTTCCCAGATGGCAAGGGCAGTCAGATTTTACTGGAAGGAGGGTGTAGGCCAAGAAGGAGGCTCAGTTACAAAGGTTAAGACTGAGTATGTAATGAAAAAGGATGATCTGCGACCCCAACAAGCGGCAGAAATGGCAGTTTACCAGCAGGAGCTCCAATATAGTGACTTTGGGTGGGTGGATCAGCGAAGAGGAGGATGAGACAACAGTGCTATATTTCTATCACCCCCCCAGTGGTGGACGTTAGACGTTGAACAGTCACTGCATCACGTTACCCTGGCCTATGACAGAACTGGACGAAACAGGGAGTTGGAGGACAAATACCGGCCATTACTTGAGACCGAATGGCCAGTCAAGGTTACAGCCACAGTCACGGGAAAAGAAGGTACAGCCGATTTTGTTACAATATCACCACATTTATGGCCACAGTCAGCTTCGGTAAGCCCTCATATTACACGTCAGGTCCATGACCAGTACCATGCCAGGGATATGGGGCGAATGGTCAGCATCTTACCGCAGCTCGTCAGAATAGGTATGAGATATACCTTTTGAACAATCCACGTCTGACATTTAAATACTGTACCACTATCAATCCAGCCTGTTTTCTTAGTGGTCCCCCTGTCCATGAAGACGCACCTGGCCACGACTGTTTAGCCTTGATTCAGGAAACTACCACAATAAGGGGCGATTTGAGTGACATTTCGTCAGAACAACCTGACATGATTATGTGTGGTCAAATATCCCACCGGGGTTTAGTTAATGACCTACTGCAGGCCCTCCTTATGCCCGCGCAGATTTCCGTTATTAAATGCGCTGCCCACACGAATGGTACAACCCCAGTTGACGTTGGTAATGAACGAGCAGATCGTGCAGCGCGCACAGCCGCACAAATTCAGCAAGTGATGGTGCCTAAAATGTTAAGTCAGACTAAACGATCTACTATGAATATGTCTGCTTCTGACAAGCCAATGCCAACCATCCAAGACGTCATAAGGTTACAGGAGGACGCTCCTGAGAGTGATAAACAAATGTGGAAACGGTTAGGTTGTACATATGATTCTGTTTCCTCTTTATGGACCACGCCTGCACATCAGACTTGTATGTCTGATGCGCTGGCTTTATGGGTCATTGAATGTGTACACTTTGCAACTCATTGTGGGGCTCGAGGGACTAGTGATTTGTTGCTGGACACTTGGTGGCACCCTAAAATGCAGGGGTTGGCCCAAAGTATCAGTAATCGGTGTTTGATTTGTCAGCAATATAACACCGGAAAAGGTATCCCTTGTGGGAAGGGGCAAACCCCATTGCCCAGTGGTCCCTTTGAGACGCTCCAAATGGATTACATTGAGTTGGAAAGGTGTCAATGTTACAAATATGTTTTGGTCATTGTGGATGTGTTCAGCAGATGGGTCGAGGCGTATCCGACTATCTATAGTAAAGCTGCTCCTGTGGTTAATGTCTTGATGAGGGAAATCATTCCCCGGTACGGTATACCAGCTCAGTTAAGTTCTGATAATGGGCCTCATTTTATTGGACAAATTAACAAGGAGTTTTGCTCCCAGTTGGGCATACGCCAGCAGTTACACTGTCCTTACAGACCGCAGGCGGCCGGGTTGGTTGAGAGACACAATCAGACCCTCAAAACTAAATTGGCAAAATTAAGAGCAGACACGGGACTGACATGGCTTAAGTTGCTCCCCGTTGCCCTCTTCCAGCTGCGGGTTACACCTGCGGGACCAGCCCGGCTCTCTCCCGCCGAGATTCTTTATGGCAGGCCTCTTAGAACTCCTTGGAGCCTGCAGGTTCCCAGACGGGTTCAGTTTCATCAGATGACTGAAGAAATGACCACCTATGTTCTAGCCCTTACGCAAGTGCTCAAGGAACTCCATGGCCAAGTCCGCGCGGCTCACCAGCCATTGCCCCAGTACCTAACTCACTTTCAGTCCAGCCCGGTAGTTATGTCATGGTCAAAAATTGGACTAGGAAGGGGTCGGAGCCGCGATGGGACGGGCCCTTCCAAGTTCTCCTTACCACCCCCACAGCAGTTAAAGTGGAGGGGCGAAGTGCTTGGTTCCACCTACATCACTGTAAATTGAGTCCATCTCCACTACTGTAAAAGGTCGGATACTAACCTGCCTCCCTTCTCCAGTGCTATTTTACAGGTGTGGAGCATGATGGAGTGGCTACGCATCGTCTGTCTGATATTTGGCCTCACTTCGCTTGGCGTGTTATTGGCGATGGACATGGAAAAAGGGAATATTATGTATCTGTGTAGCCCCAACCAATCTACAAGGATACATCACCTATGCAAAGGTGATGTTCTTTGCTGCCCCCATATACGAGGACATGGTATCGACTCATGGAAGGTCATCAAAGTTAAGGAGAATGCAGGAGTCATGAAGCAGCTGCACCGGTCCCGGCGATGGGAAGGGAACATTATATGGACATTGCCTTGTTTTTGGAATACATGTAAATTTGATTTTGGATGTGTTAAAAGTGGTACAATAAAGGTAAAATCAGGCTGTCAGAAGAGTGTAGGAAGAGACCATGAGAAAGAGAAAGGGACTAGAGAGAGGACGGGGCGTGTGAGAAGGGAAGTACAGCTAGAACGTAGGTTACCGGGAGATACACTTAAGTTAGTTAAAGGCCAAACTGAGGAAAACCCGGGTAGTAAACCTTGGGAGCCCTCGGGGCAATAACCAAGGAGTTGTCTCAGCTACGGTTGTTTGCAATGCAGAACCGGCATGCTCTTGACTATCTTCTGGCCCGTGAGGGTGGGGTATGCGCCATAGTACAGGGCAAGTGTATCATGGGTGTTCAGGACTTGACCGCTAACATTACTAAATTTATGGATCGCATACGGGATCACTTGGACGGGATGCAGGATCCTGACTCTTGGGGTAACTGGGGATTTGGAGGATGGAAGGACTGGTTGATAAATATGGCCATGTATCTAGTGGTAGCTATCGGCTGCATCTTTGTGGGCCTGGCCATCCTTAAATGTGTGATGGGTAGAATGCGGGGTGCACTAGATCAGATCACCGCCCCAATCACCGGAAAAAAAATTTAACTGTTAAAATCCATGAGGGTGAGGCAGATGAAGGGGGGCTAAGACAGGAATTGGAAATCCAGCGATGGATCTTTTTAGATGAGGAACCGTAGCTATGGATTGGATAGTTCGGTTATCATGGAATGATAAAAGGAGGGAATGACGAATGTGATATAAAATAGTTACTTTAGAGTTACTAGTTAATGTAATGTAGAAATAAGCCACTTTGATTCTGGCAATTAGGGACAAAGGGGTTTGAGACCGCATGGAAAAAGCAGGAAGAGGTGTGTCTATGAGAGTGATGCTGCATTGATAGGGGCCAGAGAAAGGGATTGGAAGTGAGCCAATCAGAATAGATCGAACAGGTCAGGAGGGACATAGGCTGACCTATGTCCGTCGAGTATGTGAAACTTGATACCATTTGAATTGATTTTGCAGAGATCCCTTTGTCTTTTAGTTCAGTCGTTTTCTGGGGTGTAAGAGGCTGGATGTCTCTTACGTTTCTGTAAGATGATTCAAGCTTGCAAGCTAAATAAATAACTTCTTTTTACGTGCGAATCCATCTCAACTTTTATTGAGGCCAGACTGACAGAGAAAGAAATTTGGGGATCAACAGTCACACGTGGAGGTGGCTGGAAAGGGGAAAAAGACGGTGGCCATCTTGGATAGCCCATGAACAAAGGGAAACCCCAGCATGCAGAGGCATGTCCACGAGGTAAGTATGGATGACCGCATGGGAGCTGGACAGAAATCCCACATCAGAATAGTCACCTGGAATGTGAGGGGACTCAACGGGCCAGGTGAAAAGATCCAGAGTCTTCACCCACCTTAAACGCCTGAGGGTCTATGTAGTCGTTTTACAGAAGACACATTTAAGAGAAATGGACCAACGGAGGGTAAGGAAAAACTGTCTGGGACAGGCACAGCAGGTGTGCTTTGACACAAGGGCAAAGGGGTAGCCATACTGTTCATCACAAGAGTAGCATTTACAACGACTAACACGGTGACGGATACAGGGGGGTGAGGGATACAGTGGATGACGGATACAGGAGATGATACGTAATGGTTAGCGATGTCCGAGAATGGGCCACGTTGATACTTGTAAATATATACGTCTTGAACTGGGACGACGCAGGTTCATTAAAAAGACAATGGCAGAAATCCTCGAACTAGACTCTCACCAACTCATCATGGAGGAGACTTCAACTGTATGCAGGACCCAAAAACAGACAAATCCAGCCCGACAACGGGAGCCAAATCAGGAATAGCCAAAAGAGTTAACCACCTTTTATGGAGGGGTGGGGGGGTTTGGACCCATAGAGATTCAGCGAGAGAGGAGTTCTCCTTCTTCTCCCATGTACACAAAGCCGATTCCTGCATAGACTCCGTGATAGTAATCTCGGAACCCACCCCACACTACATGGACGTGAGATTGGAGATAGGCCGGGCCCAGCGCCCCATGGAGACTGAACACAGCCCTCCTTGCTGACAGGGCAGCATGGTAGCATAGTGGTTAGCACAGTTGCTTCACAGCATCAGGTTCCCAGGTTCGATTCCTGGCTTGGGTCACTGCCTGTACGGAGTCTGCACGTTCTCCTCGTGTCTGCGGGGTTTCCTCCGGGTGCTCCAGTTTCCTCCCACATTCCAAAGATGTGCAGGTTAGGTGTATTGGCAATACTAAATTGCTCTTGGTGTCCAAAAAGGTTAGGTGGGGTTACTGGGTTACGGGGATAGGGTGGAGGTGTGGGGTGTTTCCAAGGGTTGATGCAGACTCGATGGGCCGAATGGCCTCCTTCTGCACTGTAAATTCTCTAACTTCTCTGTCTAAGGCGTTTTGTGGAAAAATGTCACAAGCCATTGGGTTTGTGTCAGTGTTCACCTCGTAGGTGAATTTACTATACAGCGCTCCCATGCGAGCATGCAGACAAACACCACCAGCTCTGAATATTTCCAGCTGTCCAGAGGCATGAGGCAGGGGTTACTCGATGCCCCGCTCTGTTCACACTGGCGATTGAACCACTGACCATCGCTGTTAGATCAGCGGTGGAGGAGGTAGGGAAATGGGACTCGCTCCCGCTCTCCCTGGCAGAAAGAATGCAGACGGTAAAAATGTGGCAAGAAGACGGAAAGGTACTGATATTAAGATACATGTACGTGGACGGTAGAGTAGCGACCCTGGGGGAGATAACAGAGAAGCTCCAGCTCCTGAAAGGGAATGAGCTCCGATACTTGCAGGTGCAAGATGACCTTCCCAACGAGACCACGACTTTCCCCAGATACCTAGACACACCCTACTGACAGACTATTAGCACCAGACTTGCTAGGGACAGTAAATGGATGATTGTTAGAAGAGGTATTGGACATGACCCGAGAAAGATGGGAGGAAGAACTGGGCATGGAGATAGGGGAAGGACACTGGAGCGAAGCTCTACACAGGGTAAGCTCCACCTCCTCATGCGCAGGGCTGAGCCTAACGCAGCTAAAGGCGCACTTAACCAGGACACGGATGAGCAGGTTCTTTCCCGAGGATAAATGTGAGCAGTGTCAAGGGGGTCTGGCCAACCACACCCACATGTTCTGGGTCTGCCCCAAACACGTACGGTTTTGGACCGCCTTCTTCAATGTCATGTCCAGAGTGGTGGGGGTGAAATGGAGCCATGCCCTTCAGAGCTCTTTGGGGCATCCAGAGCTCTTTGTGGGGAGACCTCCCTGACTGCCCAGCGGAGACTTCTGCTTGGTTGGAGATTGGCAGCACCATCCAGGGCCTCAATCTGGTATTCAACCTAGCGGAGTTTCTAAAACTAAACAAATAAAATTTGCCATCAGGGGATCAGAGGAAGGGTTCCACCACACGTGGAAACAATTCACCAGCCTCTTTGAAGACCTGTTCGGGACCAGCAGCTCGAGGAGGGCAGAAGGAGCACTGGGCAGGCAGGAGAGAGAAACAACCTGAGAAGGAAAGTAGGGGACGGGAAGGGGCGAGGTTAGACAGGGTGGGGGTGGAGGAGGGTACACCCACACCACAGCTAGGAGAAGGTGAAATCTGGACAACACACCAAGGGGCATGGGTGCCCAAATTTGGCAACACAACAATGCTGCCATACAAAGAGCGTGACCACCAGAGCTCAACTCCTGTCTCGCTTCTTCCTGGGATTGGCATACGCTGGTTATCCGCTGCCTCAGCCTACAATGGGGCAGCTCGGACTATATCTACAATATCCTTGTCACTAAAATGTAAATAGACCGCATATATCTTTCGGCGTATGTTTTCTTTTGCTCTGTTTTTGTTAACACTAATGTAACACATGTATAGTAAAATGGTGTAAATTATTTATAACCTCAGTTATGATTAATGCAATTGTATAATTGAACTGTATGAGCATAAGACTTATCTGTCATAAATGAAAAACCTCAATAAAAACATTTTAAAAAACACAAATTGTTGAAACTCAAATGAACATGTGCATGCAACGAAGCAGTTTCCTTACCTGCTCCTGGGGCCTCCTCTGAAGCAGTCCCTGCGCAACAAGGACCAAACTTGCCTTCTTTTATGCCTAACTCTAAGAGCCACCTCTTCATAATATAGAAATAAAAGGGCTTTTGATTAGCAAATCGATGTCCTCAGAGAAAAATACTTACCAGAGCTGACTATACGGGGCTGTAAAATTGACAAATGCTCCACAGCCCCATGCAACCAAAGTTAATATGTAAGGCAAAGTGGAACTAACCTGCAGCTGAAGCTATCAAAATTTCTCCCATAATGCATATCCATATCTTTGATACCATTGCTCAGCTCAAAGCAAACACAGGCTGTGACATTTACAGGAGCAGGATTCGTAAGCATAGAAGAGAAGGAATGGGATTTAGTGGGTCTGTTGTCCAAATGTGCGAATCCTATCATGGTCGCAAAACCTTATGAGGCAAAAAACGGGACTTGCGGCAGCAAGATTTTAGTATCCAATGGACCGATGACCGGATCAGGTTCACGTGCATAAGGGCATTAACCTGAATTGTTTCAATTTGAATGCATTATAATATACTTAGCGTGGTTAATGTCGCATTTGCAGCCGTCATTGAATCATTCCATCCCCCAGGTGACATCACGCTGACGGAATTACTACAGCTTTTTAAAAATGGGAAGCAGACACCATGACCTCTGAGGGAGAGGAAGGGGGTGAGCACCACTGTCTTCAACTTGCACCAAAGAGTCTACGGGCCAGAGACTGCTGGCCAGCTTCGTGAAGGGTGGGGGGGGGGGGGGGTGTCACAGTTTGTGTGGGTGGTCCTGAGGCTTATGCTGCTATAATCAAGTTAGAGGGCTGTGTTATTCTGCTGACTGTGGCATGGGGAGTATGGGGCGGATGTTTCTGCAGACCACATGATATAGAGGGTGAAGAGCGATGAGAGGCAAAGAGTGGCCAAATGGATTGGGTGGATGAGACCCTAAAAGAAACAGGAACACAGTACCCAGCCTGGGGACAGAGAGTTGGCAAGAACTCTGAAGTGGCTGTCTAGGAGTCTGGATGAAACAGTCTGAGTAAGAAGCAGAAAGCAATTGCGGCCACTAACGTTCTAGAGTCTTATGCTCGTCAAACTAATTGGCCATCAAGAGTTAACCCATAACAATGTCAGCTGCCCACAGGTTCAAACTCAAGGAATGGGTTGAATATTCAGATTTCAAGGCTCAATGCTTGGGTACACGGGATCGAGAGGTGCTGTGCTTGCTTATGTGCCAGGCCCTATGCCTGTCACTGAGGCTCCTTTGACTCCCACAGCAGCCATCACCATCCAGTTGACACTGCCCATCAGGGATGTGCAAGCATATAAGCCTCCTGTCAGAACCCCCAGTGAGGTACAGAATAAGGGTGGAGAGAACCAGATGGGAGGTCAAAGGTCAATCCTCGATACCAATGGTGTGTAGGTCCAGCAGTAGATTCCGAAGGCACGGAGGGAGGGTGTGAGAGCAGAGAACTTATTGGGCTGGAAAGAAGCACTCCTGCTCCTTCAGGTGCAATGAAGTAGAGCTCTATGTGCACATAATGGGCAGGATTCTGTGATCCTGAGGCTAAGTGTTGACGCCGTCGGAAACGCCGTCACGTTTCTCAATGGCGTCAACACGGCCTCAGGATCAGCAATTCTGGCCCCTACAGGGGGCCAGCAATGCACTGGAGCGGTTAACACGAGTCGGCGTCAACTGGATGCCGCGGGATCCGCGCATGCGCAGTGGCACCGGCGCCAACGCGCACATGTGCAGTGGCTTCCTTCAACGCGCCGGCCCCGACGCAACATGGCGCAGGACTACAGGGGCCGGTGCGGAAGAAAGGAGGCCACTAGCCAGAGAGGCCGGCCTGCCGATCGGTGGGCCCGACCGGGGGCCAGGCCACATCGGAGGTCCCCCGGCCGCTCTGCGGAGAATAGCGTGCCGGCATCAGGACACGATTCGTGCCGGTTGCAGGGATTCTCCGGGCCGGCCCCGGCCTGAGAGAATCCCGCCCAATATTTTTCTGCCGCTGAGAAAACCAAAGGTTAAACCAGCAGTAAAGAGGTTAATTCCGAGACTCTGCCTCATTATAATATTAAATAGCCAAGCCGACTTCAGGGAGGAGGTAGACTTCCTACTTCCTGTCCCATCAATTCAGGTAGTGTTTAGTGGCATATTTCATTTCAGGCAGTAGCCATTACGACTCTATTCCATCACCAAAATATGTGAGGTATCAAAAGAAAATACAGTCACTGATGGTTTCATGTAAAATGATAAATTTCAGTTAAATTAATATAACACCAAATGCTTTCTGATTTTTTTACTATTTTATTGTCAGTAAAATGTAGTAAGTTTGAACAAATTTATGTGCAATAAATCTGGCAAAACATTGTCAATATTAAATTCAATACATATTAATTTTGCATTTTAATACAAGTTATCCTCAGAAATATTTATTGCAATGTCAACTAATTCTTCAATCAAACTTATTTCAGGGATTTGCAACAAAAATAACTATGTCCATACTTGTTACACGACATAAGTTAAATGAATTGTTTGCAAAACATAACAGCATTACATATCTTTTATGTCAAATGATATCTCAGCAAAATGTATGTTCAGTAAATTTTAGATCCTTGAAGTCAAGTATGAAGTTCCACAATTTCTATACCCATCCAAATGGAGATGCATCCTAATAAAAACAAATAAAATTATCTCTGCAAGATATCTACGGTCAGCAAAAACTGAATAAAAAATAAAATTCAGCCTGTGCCTGTTAAAGGGAATCAAGAGGTCAAACAACATATATTTTTTCCATTGCACCTGATGGGGAATTTTGTATAATCATCAATACAAAAAAAAATCTAATTGAATTGCTATCCAGTATTATATCTCCACAAATAAATTCATTGGCCTGCATTAGTAATCCTTCAACTCCATGAGCCCAAGAACCACTCTGAAATATTTTAATTCAATTGTTGCTTATCCTTACAAAACTTTATCTGTTGTCTATGGAGTTTACTCTACATATTCAGCATTCTGTGAACAATTCTTCACACCTCAGTTTTTCTTGAAGTATATCAATTTTGAACCTATTTGAATTCTGGTGACGGGGATGCTCTGGGTGGTCGCACATTAGGTGGCTCTCCTCCTCACGAAAAATCGGGACTTTCGGCCAAATTTGGCCTGCAAAATCGGACTTAAACATACCCTCAGCAATAGTACAAACAACAAAATGCCAGCATCAGCTCAAGAGGCCGCAGAAATTGTGGTAAGGGGCAGGAGCGGTGAGCAAGGGGTCAGAGGACCTACGAGGCGAGGGGTCCCAGCCTCCCCGAGAGGAGACCAGCGATCCATAAAACAAACTCCCCCATCCCGCCAGGCAATGGATGGAGGATGCTTCTAACCAAGGAACTAAATGCAATGAAGGATGACATTAAGGCCGGGATAAAGGCAACGGTCAAGGTGGCGGTGACAGAGGCGCTAGCCGCCATGCAGACGCCACTCAACGGCATGGGGAGGAAACTGGAAGCCCAGGGGAACATGATTCGAGAGCTGGAAAAGGCGTCGACAGATCAGGGTGACAAGAACACAGGAAAAGGAACCACCCAAGGGAAGGCTGAAAGCAGAACAGGGAGAGGGGGGGGGGGGGTGCGGAGGGAGGGGGGTAGGAAAGGGGACAAGGCCCAATGTCAAAAGAGGGGGGTGGGGCGGGGCACCACCCATGTGTAAATACCGAATAACTAACATTTGTACAGTGAAAGGCCCAGGAAAGGGACTTGAAACAATGAGGGAAGGGGGCGGAGAGGGGGAGGGGGGAGGGGAGGGGGAGGATATGACACTGACACAAAGGAAAATGTAATGTACACTGTAATCGGCACAGTCACCTTTATTGCTTGTATAATGTACAACATGCAAAAACCGCAATAAAAACATTTTTAACCTATATCTTTAGACTCTGCTATCACAATCCAAGTCAAAAGCACTAACAACAAATTGAAATAAGAGTTACTCCAACCCCCAAAGCCTGGCATTAGTCTGTGAAGTTCTTCAATTATCTCCTCAATGATGACACACTCTATCAGGTGATTAGAGACACAAAAGGCTGGATTCTCTGCAGCCCGATGCCGAAATCGTGTTCGGCGATCGGGCGGAGAATGGATTCCAAAGCTGGAATCGGGGCCAGCGCCAGAGTGACCCCGGTCCGCCATGCTCCGCCCCCTCCAAACCAGCATCATCATGATGCGCGCCACGCGCCGTTTCTGCATCATCGGCCGGCCCATCCGCAATACCTCCTCCCTCGATGGCCCCTGGGCGGGCTATTCCATTGGACAGGGGTGTGAACGGAGCCATTACCTGAGGCACCCCGCCACCTGGCGCTGCCAGTCCTTGAGGCCCGCTCTGGTCTCGACCAGGGATTGCACGCTCGTGGCCATGGAGCACAGGGAGTGGACCATCGCTGTCTGGGACTGCACCACATCACGCTGTGACTGTGCCACAGCAGCCAGTGACTGGGCCACCTCCCTCTGGGACTGGGCCACCCCGCCCAGTGTCTGCGCAATGCCGGCCAGCGCCTGGGCAATGCTGCCGATGTTCCCAGTCATGGCCTGCTGTGACTAGGCCATGCTGAGGAACACCGCTGCAATGTCCAGGTGGCTCTGGCAAATGACTGCCTGAGATGGCAGCCCTGTCCTGGGCCTCGTCCACCGCCTGCACAGAATGCCCCAGGCCTTGGACATGCTGATCCATAGCCGAACCCCCCCTCCACCTCATGACTCCACCGCGGATGCCACCCGTTGATGCACCGCGGAGTCGGCCTGGGTGGCATACATGACCGGCACCACCCCCTGCTCCTGCACGTGGCTAGACTCCTCCACCTGCACCTGCAGGTGCTGGATGCTCACCGTCAACCCCTCTTGTGGTCCCTGGGTCTCTGACTGTATCTGCACTATGGCTGGGGCTGGATGTTCCAGAAGCCCGGGACCCATCTGGACGCCCCTCGGCTGATCCTACCTCCACCTGCTGTACCAGATGCGATGTGTGGTGCGCACCAGATAGTGTCCCAAGAGCATGTTCACTGATGTGCCCAACCGAGATGATAGTCTCTGGGATGGTGGAGGGTGTAGGAGAGAGCTGTGTCGGAAAGTCAGTTTCATCCTCCAACCCGAGCTCCGGGGTGTCCTGAGTCTCAGGCGGAGGGCTGGTGTTCGGGCTGCTCTCCCAGTCAGTGCTCGGCTGTCTGGGGGCACCGGCTCTGGCACTGGCTGGGAACGGGGGGCTCCAGATGGACCGGACCCATCTCTAGAAAGTCCTGTAAGACACAAGACGACATGTATGATTAGACAGCGGGCCGGGGGGTTAGGGCTGAGGGGGATGAACAGGTTGAGCGGGGTGCAGGTTGAGGGGGGTGAGGGGTGTGTGGAGGGTTGTCCACACACGTCATGGGGATCCGCAACTAAGCAGGGTCTCACTACCTCGCCCGCCATCGAACTCCACCTCGGTGACCTCCCTTTCCTCCGGGCCACGACAACGTCCAGTGCCCTCTGCTCGGGCATGGTGAGGGGCCGCAGATCTGGTGGTCCCCCTCCGGTCTTCTCCCGCTCCCAGTGGTTGTGCGCGGCCTCCTCCTAGGGGGGCAAACACAAATAACAACCCCTTTAGACGGTCCGACGCATGCAGCCCAGGGGTATGGTAGATGGTGGCCTCAGTCGCCAGGGCACCCGGCCATGGTGGTTGGCATGGGTGCTGGCATGTGGGGCAGAATGGGGGTTCAGCCGCCCCCCGGGGGGGGAGGGGCTGGGTTACGGGTGTATGGGGTGGGCAGGATTTGTGCCGGGTCACGGAGCAGCCGACTCACCCTTGCCGCCCTGAGGAGGTTGTGAAGTTTCTTCCGGTACTGCATGCCAGTTCGAGCGACGTTGCCCATGGTGCTGACCCCCTCTGCCACCTGCACCCAGGCACAGCAAACGGCAGTGCCTGGCGGCCTTCCTCCTGGGCCTGGATATAGGGTCATCCTTCTCTCCTCCACGGCGTCCATGACGGTGTCCGGCTCAGCGTCCCTGAACCGTGGCACTGATCTCCTTCGAGCTATCTTGTTGACTGGGACGGTGTGTGTGCAGGGAAGGACCGTTTAAGTGCTGCGGCATGTGAGCCTCATGTGCGCCAATCATGGACCCGGCGAATCCTGCGCCGTTTTCAATGAAACTGACTGCGTTCCATGTGGCAAAGATGCTAGCCCATTTAAAGTAGTTGAATCGGTGCATCTGTTGCACCTTTTCTGTTGTAAAATGCCACGGTTCCCACACCAGCGACGGCACTTAGCCTCAAAATCGGAGAATCCAGCCCTTAGTCTCCCAAATGGAGAATCCAACCCAACATTCGTGAAAACCTAGGAGCAGATTGCCCCTGCAACTGGGTTTCATGTACCAAAAAGGAGTAAAAAACATATCAATACAGTTAAACAAAATCTCAGATTTTGACCAAGCTAAGGGACAGGCAACATATTTCCAAGTCAGGATAGTGTGTGCTTTGGAGGGGAACTTGCAGATGGGGGTGTTTGCATGTACCTGCTGGCCTTGTTCTTTGAGACAGTAGACGTATTTGGAAGGTGCTGTCAAATGAGCCTTGGTGAGTTGCTGTAGTACATCTTGTACACGCTACTGCTATTGTGCATTGGTGGTGAAGGAAGTGAATGTTGAAAGTTGTGGATTGGGTGCGAGGCAAGTGGGATTCTTTATCCCAGATGGTGTCAAGCTTCTTGAATGCTATTGGAGCTGCAGTCATCCAGGCAAGGCAAGAGTATTTCATCACAACCTTGAATTATGCCCTGTAGATGGTGGCTAGAAGTACCAGCCTCTAACCTTCTCTTGTAGCCACAGTTTTCCTGGTCTGAAGCATATCCATTTCATCATGTATTTCTCAATTCCTCTAAATTAACAACTCATATTCATCCGGCGCCTTTGACGTGGTATAAGATCCAAAAACACTTCACAGAAGCATTATCAAAGAAAACTTGACACCAAGCCACCGAAGGAGATATTCATTCAGATTATCACTGTCATCACTTTTGCTACGTAATCACTCTGCCTTCCATTCTGGGGCAAGCCTGCCCATTTATTCTTTCTTGATCTCCCCATTTGCCTCCTCTCTTTTCGCTTGTTACATCTCTAATTTTGTCCACTGAAGAAAGTTCATCAACCTGAATAGTTAATTTAGAGTGGAATTCACTCATGCTCCTGCTGGGTGTGTTCAATAGCAGGTAGGGGAGAATTTGGGAGGAGGCCCAAAAATCGGTTTTACATCAGCATGAATTTCCCGCAAGATCTTCCGCTGGTGTTCGTCATGGCTGAGTGGGAAACCTGCATGTGACTGGCGTAAAACTGAATTGCATTCCGCTAATGGGTCGAGAATACGCCTGGAACAATGTGGCATGAAAAAATCAGGACTTACTTGAACAATGCCTGGGGCTGCCTGCTGAGTTTGAGATGAAGGCCGCCAGCAACCCTGGACACCACAGCAGTGGGTGCAGGGAACAGCCATCAGGCGTATCTTCCAGCTTCAATGTCAGCAAAGAGGTCCTTTTTCCAGCCTCAGTGTGTTCCTGTGGGCCCCTCTTCTTTCTTCAGGAGGTCCATCTTCAAGCCTCAGCGTGTGCCTGGAGGTCAATCTTCTTTCTTCAACTTTGAGTCAGTGATATTGGGTACCTTTTCAATATGACACCCAGATATGACAATGGGACATGCGCAATCAAGCCCATTCCACCATGGTGTATGGTGTTATATCTCTGGATGCATAATTAATTACGTCGGGGCCGGTAAATATGGCCTGATTTCCTGTCAGCCTCCACAGTGGTAAATATTCCCCCTCTCCACCATGGAATTTAGTCCCAGGTGGGAGAATTAATCCTAGTTTTTTGATTCACTGATGCTACCTGGCCTGCTGAGTATTTACATAATCTTCTGTTTTTAACTCAGATTTCTGACATCTGAATATTTTGCTTTCGTAAAGTCAGAGTAAGCTTTGAATTAGCTGTCCTTTCCTACCTCTGAATTAGGTGGTTATGGGGTTAAGCACCCCTAGAGTAAACCCCAGCCAGAGAAAATGAGAATTCCACTTCCAATGATGTGCACATGTATCCCCAGCAAACAGATCAGAGATCTATCTCCTGAATAATGAATTGACATCCAGCAGGGTTCTTCTGTCTGATGCAGCTATAAGTGTCAACCATACCAAGCCCCTCCTCCTTTCTCCATACTCCCCACTCATCAACACCACCATAGCTTTCCCACTTTTTGTATATAACCTGTGTTGTAACTCAAGCTAACAATATTAAAAAGGTTTTAATCACAGAAATAACACAGGGTACTATTTTCTGGATATGGGTAGCCTCATGCATTAACAAACACAAAAAGAAATAAGATGATTACCAAATTAACCAAATGAAATTAGTTATAAATATATAAAATGATTTGGCAGGTATAGTTATCTAGAAATAAGCTCACAAAGTTGCTGATGGTAAAACCTGATTTCTAACAACATTTTAAGTACTTACCAAGGTTTTAGGAGAATCTTTCTCGCTTTCTGACATTGTTTGCTCATCTGGAACTACAATGAAACATGTGCATAAATGGATTATTTTAAACTTAAATTATTTAAATTTGATTTAGATATTCACAGAATAAGTTGTAAATAACAGGAAACATACTACTATAAACTATGATCATTACAAATTAACCTAGATATATTTTTATGAAGTTAAAACGAACCTTGAAATCAAGTTTTGTGTAAATGATTTCCAATATTACATCATTAACTGCATAGCAAAAGCACAGAAAAAAATAAACAATTAACTATGTTGCAATTATGCAGGTCTTTCAAGTCTTTTGAAAATAATAGTTTATGTGTTTGACATTGGCTTTTGACATTATTTTAGTTTCAATCAATGTTTCTCTCCTATCTGTACTTTAGAGTTTTACATTTTTTTAAAAATGTTTTTGAAAATATTTTATTGAGGCATTTATAATTTTAACACTTTTCAACAACAACATCCAACAGAGACAGAACCCACAACAAAATAACCATCATCCCCCACCGCCCCGAACACAAACCGTAACCAACCAACATGGCTTATAAAAACACAGCCAGCCCTTCCCGGCCCTCCTGCCACTGGTTTTCCTACCATTATTCGTCACTTCCATGCCTACCCTTTTTTCTTTTTTTTAAAATTAGCAATGAATCAGTATCTGGTTTGACCGCATGGATTCCTTAATAATAAGCCCAAGGCACAATTGGAGCTGAGGGGTGCAAATACAGTGGTTTGGGCACTGAACACACTGCAGTGGGTGTGCTGCAGACTTGCATGATATGATCTCTTCTGGCATATTAGTTGAAAAAGTGAATTTGGAAGAGATAGGGGAACAAGTAGAGGTCAGGATGGTTCAGGCCTGCACCTTGGTTTAATAATTGTTAAACTATGTAAGTGTTAGGCACAGTGGGGAACAGAAGAGATGTTTTCTTCCCAGCAATTGAAGAAATTGTAGTCGCAATATGAAAGGCATTGCTTGTGGTAGCCGAGGAGGACTACAGCAGGATTCAGTGCAGAAGAAAACAGGTCGGAAAGATGCACATTCACCTACATCTATTGTGCACATCACCACCACCACCGATCCCTCATTCACTCTACATTGTCAAGCCTACTCAATTTCAAAACTCCTCATACCCATCTACCTTGTAAGTTGACCCATCATTCTCTTGGTATGCACTGTTTGACATCCCATTCATGTATCCACCTATGCCACTCACCCTCATCATTGTGCTATTTCATGCTTGTCCTTCATGTTACCCTCACCAAATGCAATATATCGCTTGGCTGAACAGATGCCTTTACAGTCACTGATGGATCTGTTTTTCCACAGTTCAGAAGAGAGCACAAAATACCCAGGCAAGGGAGGGAACTGGGGATAGTTTTCCAGATTTTGCAGTTAACAACTGCAGAGGGGGGAGCGCTGGAGGGCAGCATTTCAGCATCCCTGACCACTGAAGACGAGTCCTTGGGACTGTCCTAACTGTCTCGCCATAGTTCTGTGCCCTCTGCCGTGAGGGACTTGTTGCAGGCAGCCATCTTACATTAAGTTCAAGAAAGACACTACACAGGAAAGACTGGAAAGTCTTTGAGCTCATGGCCTGGTGTCAGAATTAGATAAGGTTGAGTTTTAAAAAGCTGCAAGAGAAGGATCACTGAAATCTAAAAGATAATGAGAAAGACAGACAAGGAAAAGCTAAGACAAGCTGAATGCTGTAAGTAAAATAGAGGGTGAGACAAAACATTACTGTAAATTTCTCACTCCCAAATCCTGTCAAAATGAAAAGAGATATGAGACAGAACTGGCAATTTTTCCATTTACAGTAGCAAAAATACAAAATTGCAACATATTAATTAACAAGCCGAAGAAGATACAAGTAGCAACACCTTTTACACTGCTGGGGAGAGACTGCTACAAATTGTATTCCATCCTAAATCTATGTGAAAAACAGACTACAAAAATTTTAAAAGCTTTGAGGTCATGCTTTGAAACCCAAGTGAACATAACTTATCAACGCTATGTTCACACTCGGACTCAAAATTCAAAAGAGTCCATTTATCAATATGTAACATCAGTAACACAGCTCACACAATTATGTGAATATGGGCAACTCAAAAAATATTTCATTAAAGTTAGAATTGTCTCAGACACAAGAGATTTGACAATGAGAGAAAATCAACAGAGAGAAGTTCACTCTCAAGAAAGCAATTGGCATGTGCAGAAATTAGGAGGTTATAAAACATTAGCTAGAGCACATTGATGTTAGAACTGACCAAGAGATGAATTATGCCGAGACACATTTCATGCAGAAAATGCAGAACCATTATGGACAGGTGTAGGATGTAAATACTGCATAGGACATCATACAAAGGAAAATAAGGATTGTCTAGCGTGGGAAAAGGAGTGTTTTAACTGAAAGAAGCCAAATCATTTCCCACAGAAATGTTTTGCTGGAAAGAAGCAAAACACGTCTATACAGATGACCACTGGATATATATCAGCAAGAGTCTGACGTAGCACTATAGATATTGCAAAAAGTTGGGATTCGTCATGTCTATAGGTGATATGGTTGGTTTGTGATTTTTTTTAAATTCATTGTTTGTGGGATGTGGACGTGTCTGGCTAGGTCAACAGTTATTGTCCATCCCAAGTTGCTATTCATAAGGTGGTGGTGAGCTGCCTTCTTGAACCATTGCAGTCCCTGATGTGTAGGTACACCCACAGTGCTGTAAGGGAGAAAGTTCCAGGATTTTGACTCAGCGACAGGGAAGGAATGACGCTATGTTTCCAAGTCAAGATGGTGAGTGATTTGGGGGGGAACATCCAAGCGGTCATGCTCTCAGGTATCTGCTGCTCTTGTCCTTCTCGATGGTAGTGTTTGTGGGTTTGGAAGGTGCTTAAGGAATCTTGCTGAGTTCTTGCTGTGCATCTTGTAGATGGTGCACACTGCTGTCACTGTCCATCAGTCGTGGAGGGATTAATTATTTGTGGAATGGGTGTCAATCAAGGGGGCTGCTTTGTCCTGGATAGTGTTGAGCTTCTTGAATGTTGTTGGAGCTGAAGTCATCCAGGCAAGTGAGAGCATTCCATTACACTCCAACTTGTGCCTTGTAGATGGACAGGCTTAGGGGATCAGGAGGCGAGTTACTCTCCACAGGATTCCTAGCCTTTGAACTGCTCTGGTAGCCACAGTCCAGTTCAGTTTCTGGTTAATGGTAATCCCCAGGATGATGATAGTGGGGGATTCAGTGATGGTAATGCCATTGAATATCAAGGGGCGGTGGTTAGATCCTCTTTTGTTGGAGATGGTCATTGCCTGGCACTTGTGTGGTGCAAATGTAACTTGCCACTTGTCAGCCCAAGCCTGGTATTGCCCAAGTAGTCTTGTTGCATTTGGATATGACATGCTTAGGTTCTGAGGAGTCGTGAATGGCGCTGAACATTGAGAGTCATCTGCGAACATCCCCACTTCTGGCCTTATGATAGAAGAACAATCACTGATGAAGCAGCTAAGCATGGTTGGGCAGAGGACACTACTCTGAGGAAAACCTGCAGTGATGTCCTGGAGCTAAGATGATTGACCTCTAACCACAACAACCATCTTCCTTTGTGCCAGGTATGACTCCAACCAGTGGGGACTTTTTCCTTTGATTCTAATTTTTGCTAGTTTTGCTAGGGTTCCATGATGCCATATTCCATCAAATGCCACCTTGATGTCAAGGGCAATCACTTGCACCTCACTCTCACCATTACTCTGCAGATGATGACTAAAGAAGGAGAGAAGCAAATGAACAAGTTGTCAGATAGACACTGATACGTCATGCAACATAATGACCTTCACAGATCCGTATGAAGTGGCTCAACATGACGAAGGCAAAATGAAGCCCTTGAAAGAAAGGTTCAGGCTATACTGAGAGTTCACATTAGTCTGAGAGCCCAATGGAATGGCAAAAATGAAGATCCGGAGTTCCAAATCTTAACGGTATGCAACAGCCACTCATCTCAGCTGGAGCAAGTCTAAAGCTTGGACAGGCAACCCTAATCATGCCAAAGATTCATAATGTGTTGAGCCCACAAAACCATTGACCGTTGAACATAGCTTAAAGGAGTGCAAAGATATGGGGCGGAATTCTCCGGAAACGGCGCGATGTCCGCCAACTGGTGCCCAAAATGGCGCAAATCAGTCGGGCATCACACCACCCCAAAGGTGCGGAATGCTCCGCATCTTTGGGAACCAAGCCCCAACCTTAAGGGGCTAGGTCGGCGCCGGATGAATTTCCGCCCCGGCAGCTGGCGGAAGAGGCCTTTGGTGCCCCTCCAGCTGGCGCGGAAACGACATCTCTGGGCGGCGCATGCGCGGGAGCGTCAGTGGCCGCTGACGGCATTCCCGCGCATGCGCAGTGGAGTCTCTTCCGCCTCCGCCATGGTGGAGACCGTGGCGAAGGCGGAAGGGAAAGAGTGCCCCCAGGGCACAGGCCCGCCCGCGGATCGGTGGGCCCCGATCGCGGGCCAGGCCACCGTGGGGGCACACCCCCGGGCCAGAACTCCCCGCACCCCCCCCAGGACCCCGGAGCCCGCCCGCGCCGCCTTGTCCCGCCGGTAAGGTAGGTGGTTTAATCTACGCCGGCGGGACAGGCATTTTAGCGGCGGGACTTCGGCCCATCCGGGCCGGAGAATCGCGGGGGGTGGCCCGCCAACCGGCGCGCCGCGATTCCCGCTCCCGCCGAATATCCAGTGGTGGAGAATTCGGCAACCGGCGGGGGCAGGATTCATGCCAGCCCCCGGCGATTCTCCGACCCGGCGGGGATCGGAGAATCACGCCCATGGTTTTCGAGTTTGGATGTCTATCTGGAGAATATCATCTTGAAGTAGTTGAGAGCGTAAGACCAATTCAGAATTTGCCAGGAAGAAATCCAGCTCCCCTCAAGCTTCAAAAACAAGATAGAAGAGCTGGAAAAGAGGAGAGTAATCAAGAATATGACAACTCCTTCAAACTTGATTAGTTCCCGTGGTAGCAGTGAAACCTGAAAAGCTGACAGTATGCTTAGGCCCAAAGGATCTAAATTAAGCACTCAAGAAATCTAGCTCACTACTTGGAGAACCATCAAAGGAATTTTGCAAAATTTGCCAAGACAGAAATTTTTATTACCCTTGATGTGAAGGATGGTTACTGACACAAAGCTGGACGAAAGCAGCAGCTTTCTAATTACGTTCTGGATGTTGTTCGGGGGATACAGATGGTTTCACGTGTCATTTGGAATTTCCACAGCTCCAGAAGAGTATCAACGCAGACAACATAAGATAGTGAACATTCCAGAGTGGAAGCCATAATGGATGCTCTATTAATCTGTGGATATGGAGACACAATGAAAGGAGTCATAGCTACCATTATCACAATTTAATATGACTCCCGGAGGGAGCTCACCAGATGAACCTGGAATTGAACAAGAAAACTTTGCAATTGAAGATGCCTGAAGTAAGGTCCAAAAGGTTATATACAGGCAGCAAAAGGTCTTCACCCAGATCCTGACAAGGTGAGAGCTGTAGCAGTGATGCAGCGACCAACATATTTGAAAGCAGCGCAACAATTTTTTAGATTCAAGAACTATTCAGAAGAACATTTGCCTAATTTGTTACCGGAGTGTGAACCATTATTCAAGCTCACTGCCAAGTATGTGCAGTGGTTTTTGAGGGACATAACTGTTAAGGACGCCTGATCAGCTCTCAACTGTGGCTAAGAGGTTGGACCAGGTGCCGTAACTTTTATAATTTAATGCGGTGCGGAAAGATCGATTCGTTTCAGGAGTGATAATATAATAGGACTTGGATATTTGATAAACAAACTTTATTAAAACAAAAGAAAACAATATTTAAACTTTCACTTCAATTCTAACCTTAACAGACTACATGCAGTTTCTTAACCGTAACACATTACTTCCCATCAGACAATGCATCTAATAAACATGCAGCTCTAATTCCACTTACATAGACAGGCAAAGATGGTCATTTAGAACCATTTTGAAAGTCTGTAATCTGGAGCAGCTTCCTTCATGACCTCTCGAGGTGATTTCCACAGCCTTCTGCCGTAATTGTTCAAAAAGCATTTCTTCCTCTCTCATTCTCTAAGCTCTGCCCACCCCCTCAGAGAAAGGTTCTCCCAGGAGGTGGTCAGACTTGAATCCATTAGCGTTATCCCAGATGATTGCCAACTCCCGTTCATACAAAATAACAGAACAATACCATTTATAAGCAACTAATCTTCCACTGAAGGACAGATAGGTCATCAGACTCTATGGTGGGATGCTGGCTGATCAAACAAGGTTTTTCCAAATGACAATGGATTTGAGTGGATCATCCTGTATATTCCAACTAACGAGGTTAAGCCTGAATGGGACACGGTCACTCAGGCTGTGGGCATACCCTCTAACTCTGCTGCTAGCAGTCTTTTTCTTCAGTCTGTTTAACTCCGGGACTGCAGCAGTTCAAGAAGGCAACTCATCACCTTTTGAAGGGCAACTAGAGATGAGCAATACATGCTGGCAGGAACAGTTGTCCAACTGCAGCTTCCTCCACAGCAGGCTGGTGTTGCTGTTAATGGCCATTTTACTCTTTGTCCATGACTCAAACTGAAACAGCCTTGAGACCACCCATTTCTGGTGCAGCAACAGAAGGTAGTATGCATTCTAAACCACGGAAGCCAAAGGTAACCCATTCCTTATCAACTGATCCGGTTAGATCAAAGCTCTGTAGTCCTATCACATCCCGTCATTGGTGGACAATTAACCAACTAATGAGGGGAAAATTTTCAATCATATCCTCATCTTAAAATCGTAGTAACTAGCACATCAGTGCCAATGGCAAGATTCATTTGCAGCCGTCTTCAGCCAGAATTGCCGAGTGGATGATCCATCTTAGCCTCCTCCCGAGCACCCCATCATCACAGATGCCAGATTTCAGCTAATTAGATTAATTCCACCTGATATCGAGAAATGGCTGACTATACTAGTTACATCAAAGGCTATGGGCTCTGACAACATCCTGGCTATAGTGCTAAAAACATATACTCCAGAACAAGCTGCATCTCTAGCCAAGCTGTTCCAGTACAGTAACAACACTGCCATCAACTCAAGTGGGAAATTACTCTGAAACGTCCTTTCCAAAAAAAGTCAATTCGCCCAATTACTGCTGCAGCAATCTACTTTCATTCACCGCCAAGGTGATGGAAGGTGTCATCAGCAATGTTATCAAGTGTTACTCAACAATTCCTTGCTCATTGATACTCAGTTTTGATTTTGCCAAAATGACTCAGCTCCAACCCATATTGGAGCCATGGTCCAAACGTGAACAAAAAAGCTGAATTGCAGAGATAACGTAAGAGTGACTACAGTACGAAGTCTTACAACACCAGGTTAAAGTCCAACAGGTTTGTTTCGATGTCACTAGCTTTCGGAGCGCTGCTCCTTCCTCAAGTGAATGAAGAGGTCTGTTCCAGAAACACATATATAGACAAATTCAAAGATGCCAAACAATGCTAGGAATGCGAGCATTAGCAGGTGATTAAATCTTTACAGATCCAGAGATGGGGTAACCCCAGGTTAAAGAGGTGTGAATTGTATCAAGCCAGGACAGTTGGTAGGATTTCGCAGGCCAGATGGTGGGGGATGAATGTAATGTGACATGAATCCCAGGTCCCGGTTGAGGCCGCACTCATGTGTGCGGAACTTGGCTATAAGTTTCTGCTCGGCGATTCTGTCACGGGTTCTGAAGGCCGCCTTGGAGAACGCTTACCCGGAGATCAGAGGCTGAATGCCCTTGACTGCTGAAGTGTTCCCCGACTGGAAGGGAACATTCCTGCCTGGTGATTGTTGCGCGATGTCCTTTCATTCATTGTCGCAGCGTCTGTCCTACCAACTGTCCTGGCTTGATACAATTCACACCTCTTTAACCTGGGGTTACCCCATCTCTGGATCTGTAAAGATTTAATCACCTGCTAATGCTCGCATTCCTAGCATTGTTTGGCATCTTTGAATTTGTCTATATATGTGTTTCTGGAACAGACCTCTTCATTCACCTGAGGAAGGAGCAGCGCTCCGAAAGCTAGTGACATCGAAACAAACCTGTTGGACTTTAACCTGGTGTTGTAAGACTTCGTACTGTGCTCACCCCAGTCCAACGCCGGCATCTCCACATCGTAAGAGTGACTGCCCTTGAAAATAAGGTATTGTTTGACCGGTTGTGGCGTAAAACAGCTCAAGTGACATTGAAGCAAATGGAAATTGGGGGAAAACTCTCCACTGGCTAGTCATACCTGGCATAAAGAAAGATGGTTCTGGATGCTGCAGGTCAATCATATCAGCCCCAGGATATTGCTGCAGATATTCCTCGGGGCAGTGTCAGAGGCCCAACTATTTTCATTTGCTTTCCCATCGACACAGGGATATTCACTGATGAGTGCACTGTGTTCAGTTATGTTTGCAAATCCTCAGATAATGAAAGTCTATGGGCGGGATCGCGCTGGATCGGAGAATTGCTGGGGGGGGGCAGAAATCCCATCACGCTGCTCTGACGCCGGGCCACCAATTCTCCAGCGACCGGAGAATCGGCAGCAATCATGCCGGCGCAGTCGCCGATTGGGGGCCGTTCAAAGCGGCCCCCGCGGCGATTCTGCGCGCTCGACAGGCCGAGTGCCCGCCGGCGTCGTTCGCGCATGGTCATACCCAGCGGGACCTCGGCATTCTGGCTGCAGGGGCCGTCCTGGTGGGGGGAGCCAACTCCAGGGGAGGGGGGCCCTCCACGGTGGCCAGGCCCACAATCGACGGCAACCGATTAGCGGGCACACTAATTCCAGGGGGGAGCCCATATTCCTCCGCGCCGGGACCTTGTAGGGCTCCGTCATGTTGCCCGCAGGCCAGTGTGGAGACAGCCGTGGCGCGCATGCGCAGACCTGCGCCAGTTGTGGTGCGCATGCGTGGACCTGCGCCGGCGGTGTAGGGCCGGCTTTCGGCGCCAGAGCAGCGCACAGCAATCCGACGCCGTTCTAGCGCCCGAGAATGGGGAGAATGACTGGGTGCTGGAGGCCCATTGACACCGGCGTCGCTCGCAACGGTTTTGACACCAGCGTCAACACTGCCTGCATTCAGCAAGAATGCACAACTTTCAAGTTTGATTTGGTAAGTAGCAAGTAACATTTGCATCATGCATGTGGCAGATAATGACCGTTACCAACAAGAACGAGGGTGGAATTTTAGTATTTTCTTGCAGAGTGTGGCAGCAGACAGAACATAGAACATAGAAAATACATCACAGAACAGGCCCTTCGGCCCACGATGTTGTGCCGAACCTTTGTCCTAGATTAATCATAGATTATCATTGAATTTACAGTGCCGAAGGAGGCCATTCGGCCCTTTGAGTCTGCACCGGCTCTTGGAAAGAGCACCATACCCAAACTCAACACCTCCACCCAACACCAAGGGCAATTTGGACATTAAGGGCAATTTATCATTGGCCAATTCACCTAACCCGCACATCTTTGGACTGTGGGAGGAAACCGGAGCAGGATAAGGGGTGTGGAAGCAGCCAGCCCTAACGGTGGCTTTCTCTGTTGTATGGTTGGGGAGATGGAGAAAAAAATTGGGAGGGCTAAAATCCAAATTGGCAGGGCAGGTTCTGTCAACTTAGTTCTTTAAAGAACGGGACACCATTTTTAAAGGCCATCCCAGAGCACAAAAGTTAAAATTGAACACAGCCCCACACAACATTCCCCAACACTTCGCCCAGCACTGCCCCATGGCACACTGCCAGGGGGAAGTGCCCAGGTAATGCCTGGGTATGACCCTCCCCCCTCCCGAGCAATGAACTCACCTGAGCTCAGCCCATCTGAATGGATAACATGAATGAATAATCCAACAGGGGTGCAAGAAAATTATCAGGCGTTGAAGCCTGATAATTATATTTATTAGAATCCCAGACGAGACCCCAACAGCGGCTAGGATACTGGACCAAAACCCCAATATTTTAGCATATTTTAAGACTGTGCAGAAAGAATGATTCGCTCCAGAAGTGAGTGCATGAAAAAAATAGGGCTTTGGTATTTGTAAAACAAAACTTAATTATGAACACAATATTGAACATTTAACTTCACACCCGAGAAAGAACAGCATACAATTACCCCTTAACACTCCTACTCAGTTCCCATTCAAGAACACGAAAAGAGCCAGACATTTTTTTTTGTCTCCATTTTCCATATTTTCATCAAATACACAAAAGATAACCAACAAGAACAACTACAATATCAATCCCCTAACCAGCATCCCCTTCAATATACAAACCCAAACATCACTCCGACATTCCAAATATAAAACAAAAAAGACCAAAAGAGAATCAACGGTCATACATACACAGTAAACAGTACACAATGTACTCACCGCAACCGCCCCACCCCCAACAATCTTCGATGGCATCCAATTCTTGAAAATGCAAGATAGAAAATGCCCATGAATTGTAGAACCCTTCCATCCTCCCCCTCAGATCAAACGTCACCTTCTCGAGCGTCAGAAATTCCATCAGGTCCCCCCGACAAGCTGAGGCACAGGGCGGAAAGGCTGACCTCCACCCCAGCAGGACCCGACTCCGGGCAATCAGCGAGGCGAAGGCTAAGACATCTGTCCCCGCACCATCCTGCAGCCCGGGCTGGTCCGACACCCCGAAAATAGCTTCTGGGGGCTCTGGTTCCAAAGTCACATGTACCACCCATGAGATTACCTTAAAAACCTCCCTCCGATACCCCGCCAGCTTTGGGCAGGACCAAAACATGTGAACATGGTTTGCGGAGCTCCTCCCACGGCGCTCACATGCATCCTCCACCCCCTCAAAGAGTCGGCTCATCTTCGCCCTCGTGAGGTGCGCCCTATACATGATCTTCAGCTGTATCAGCCACAACCTTGCACACGAGGTTGAGGCGTTTACCCTCTGAAGCATCTCACATCACAGACCGTCCTCCATAACCTCACCCAACTCTTCATCCCCCTTAGCTTTAATCCACTCCAAGGACCCCTTGTCCTCCCCCAGAATCTTCCCATAAATCACTGATTCTTCATTCCCCCTGTCGTCAATACCTCTTCCAACAATTAGGAGGCCGATGCTATTGGGAAGCTCTGAACCTCCTTCTTGGCAAAATCCCAGAGCTGCAGATATCTAAATACTTCCCCCTACCCCAGTCCATATTTCTCCCCCAACTCCTCAAGCCTCACTAAACGACCTCCCAGGAACAGGTCCTTTAATACCCTAACACCCCTCTCATCTCCGAAACCTCCCATCCCACTTCCTTGGCTCAAACCTATAGTTCCCCCTAATCGGCATCTTTCTTGACCTCGCCCACAACTTTAAAGTGCTGCCTCAACTGCCTCCAAATCTTCAGCGTTGCAACCGCCATCACCAGACTCCCAGAATATATGCCCGGGGTCATCAGGAGCGGTGCTGTTGCCAACGCCCTCAGCCGCGACCCCCTGCACAGACTCTCCTCCATTCTGACCCACTGAGACTCCCCCCGCAGACCCCCTGACCCAACTCACCTTTTCAGCATTCGCCGCCCAGTAATAATACAGTAGATTCGGGAGGCCCAGCCCCCCTGCCTACCATTCTCTCTGCAGAAGTACCTTCCTGATCCGTGTCACCTTCCCCCCACCCCCCCGCCCCCCTCCAAAATAAACAAGATTATCAACTTCTCCACCTCCTTGAAAAACGCCTTTGGAATGTGAACGGTGCCAGAGGGACCCGGCCAACCACACCTACATGTTCTGGGCTTGTCCCAACTTGCTGGGTTCTGGACAGCCTTCTCCAAGGCAATGTCCAAGGTTGTGGGGGTGAGGGCGAAGCCATGCCCAAATGTGGCAATCTTGAAGACAAGGAGCAACGCCAGGGACGCATAACCCAGGAGGGATGGGGAGGAGGAGGGGGGAAGAGGGCAGAAATTCTGAGACGTACAAAAAGGGACAACACGGGGGGAGGGATGGATCCGCCGCTCCCCTACTCATCCAGCAAAACAAAAAGAAGGGGGACACCCTCCGTATCGACCAAGGAGGATAGCATATAGAACATTACAGCGCAGTACAGGCCCTTCGGCCCTCGATGTTGCGCCGACCTGTGAAACCACTCTAAAGCCCATCCACACTGTTCCCTTATCGTCCATATGTCTATCCAATGACCAGTTGAATGCCCTTAGTGTTGGCGAGTCCACTACTGTTGCAGGCAAGGCATTCCACGCCCTTGCTATTCTCTGGGTAAAGAACCTACCTCTGACCTCTGTCCTATATCTATCACCCCTCAATTTAAAGCTATGTCCCCTCGTGCTAGACATCAACATCCGAGGAAAAAGGCTCTCGCTGTCCACCCTATCCAATCCTCTGATCATCTTGTATGCCTCAATTAAGTCACCTCTTAACCTTCTTCTCTCTAACGAAAGCAGCCTCAAGTCCCTCAGCCTTTCCTCATAAGATCTCCCCTCCATACCAGGCAACATTTTGGTAAATCTCCTCTGCACCCTTTCCAATGCTTCCACATCCTTCCGATAATGCGGCGACCAGAATTGCATGCAATACTCCAAATGCGGCCGCACCAGAGTTTTGTACAGCTGCAACATGACCTCATGGCTCCGAAACTCAATCCCTCTACCAATAAAAGCTAACAGACCGTACACCTTCTTAACCCTCTCAACCTGGGTGGCAACTTTCAGGGATCTATGTACATGGACACCGAGATCTCTTTGCTCATCCACACTGCCAAGATTCTTACCATTAGCCCAGTATTCTGTCTTCCTGTTATTCCTTCCAAAATGAATCACCTCACACTTTTCTGCATTAAACTCCATTTGCCACCTCTCAGCCCAGCGCTGCAGCTTATCTATGTCCTTCTGTAATTTGTAACATCCTTCCGCACTGTCCAAAACTCCACCGACTTTAGTGTCATCTGCAAATTTACTCACCCATCCTTCTACGCCCTCCTCCAGGTCATTTATAAAAATGACAAACAGCAACGGCCCCAAAACAGATCCTTGTGGTACACCACTAGTAACTGGACTCCAGTCTGAACATTTCCCATCAACCACCACCCTTTGTCTTCTTCCAGCTAGCCAATTTCTGATCCAAACTGCTAAATCACCCTGGATCCCATGCCTCCGTATTTTCTGCAGTAGCCTACCGTGGGGAATCTTATCAAACGCTTTACTGAAATCCATATACACCACATCAACTGCTTTACCCTCATCCACCTGTTTGGTCACCTTCTCAAAGAACTCAATAAGATTTGTGAGGCACGACCTACCCTTCACAAAACCGTGTTGACTATCTATAATCAAATTATTTCTTTCCAGATGATTATACATCCTATCTCTTATAAACCTTTCCAAGATTTTGCCCACAACAGAAGTAAGGCTCACTGGTCTATAGTTACCGGGGTTGTCTCTACTCCCCTTCTTCAACAAGGGGACAACATTTGCTATCCTCCAGTCTTCTGGCACGATTCCTGTAGACAAAGATGACTTAAAGATCAAAGCCAAAGGCTCAGCAATCTCCTCCCTAGCTTCCCAGAGAATCCTAGGATAAATCCCATCCGGCCCAGGGGACTTATCTATTTTCACACTTTCCAGAATTGCTAACACCTGCTCCTTGTGAACCTCAAGCCCTTCTAGTCTAGTATTCTCAGTATTCTCGACAACATTGTCTTTTTCCTGTGTGAATACTGATGAAAAATATTCATGTAGCACCTCTCCTATCTCCTCAGACTCCACGCACAGCTTCCCACTACTGTCCTTGACTGGCTGTACTCTTACCCTAATCATTCTTTTATTTCTGACATATCTATAGAAAGCTTTAGGGTTATCCTTGATCCTACCTGCCAAAGACTTCTCATGTCCCCTCCTGGCTCTTCTTAGCTCTCTCTTTAGGTCCTTCCTAGCTAACTTGTAACTCTCGAGCGCCATAACTGAACCTTCAGGTCTCATGTTTACATAAGCCTCCTTCTTCCTCGTGACAAGTGTTTCGACTGCTATAGTAAACCACGGTTCCCTCGCTCGACCACTTCCTCCCTGCCTGATAGGTACATACTTATCAAGGACACACAGTAGCTGTTCCTTGAACAAGCTCCACATTTCCATTGTGCCCATCCCCTGCAGTTTACCTCTCCATCCGATGCATCCTAAGTCTTGCGTCATCGCATCATAATTGCCTTTCCCCCAGATATAACTCTTGCCCTTTGGTATATACCTATCCCTTTCCATCACTAAAGTAAACGTAATCGAATTGTGGTCACTATCACCAAAGTGCTCGCCTACCTCCAAATCTAACACCTGTCCTGGTTCATTACCCAGTACCAAATCCAATATGGCCTCGCTTCTCATTGGCCTATCTACATACTGTGTCAGGAAACCCTCCTGCACACACTGGACAAAAACGGCCCCATCTAAAGTACTCGAACTATAGCGTTTCCAGTCAATATTTGGAAAGTTAAAGTCCCCCATAACAACTACCCTGTTGCTTTCGCTCCTATCCAGAATCATCTTTGCAATCCTTTCCTCTACATCTCTGGAACTTTTCGGAGGCCTATAGAAAACCCCTAACAGGGTGACCTCTCCTTTCCTGTTTCTAACCTCAGCCCATACCACCTCAGTAGACGAGTCCTCATCAAACGTCCTTTCTGCCACCGTAATACTGTCCTTGACTAACAATGCCACCCCTCCCCCTCTTTTACCACCTTCCCTGAGCTTACTGAAATATCTAAACCCCAGCACCTGCAACAACCATTCCTGCCCCTGCTCTATCCATGTCTCCGAAATGGCCACAACATCGAAGTCCCAGGTACCAACCCATGCCGCAAGTTCACCCACCTTATTCTGAATGCTCCTGGCATTGAAGAAGACACACTTTAAACCACCTTCCTGCCTGCGGGTACACTCCTGCAACTTTGAAACCTTACTCATGACCTCACTACTCTCAACCTCCTGTATACTGGAGCTACAATTCAGGTTCCCAAGCCCCTGCTGAACTAGTTTAAACCCTCCCGAAGAGCATCAGCAAATTCCCCCCCCCCCCCCCCCCCAGGATATTGGTACCCCTCTGGTCCAGGTGTAGACCATCCCGTTTGTAGAGGTCCCACCGACCCCAGAATGAGCCCCAATTATCCAGAAATCTGAAACCCTCCCTCCTGCACCATCCCTGTAGCCACGTGTTCAACTCCTCTCTCTCCCTATTTCGCGTCTCGCTATCACGTGGCATGGGTAACAAACCAGAGATAATAACTCTGTTTGTCCTAGATCTAAGTTTCCACCCCAGCTCCCTGAATTCCTGCCTTACATCCCTATCCCTTTTCCTACCTATGTCGTTGGTACCTATGTGGACCACGACTTGGGGCTGCTCCCCCTCCCCCTTAAGGATCCCGAAAACACGATCCGAGACATCACGCACCCTGGCACCTGGGAGGCAACACACCAACCGCGGGTCTCTCTCATTCCCACAGAATCTCCTATCTACCCCACTAACTATGGAGTCTCCAATGACTAATGCTCTACTCCTCTCCCCCCTTCCCTTCTGAGCAACAGGGACAGACTCTGTGCCAGAGACCTGTACCCCATGGTTTACCCCTGGTAAGTCACCCCCCCAACAGTATCCAAAGCGGTATACTTGTTACTAAGGGGAACGACCACAGGGGATCCCTGTACTGACTGCTTCCTCCTAGCCCCTCTCACTGTCACCCATCTATCTTTATTCTTCGGAGTAACTACATCCCTGAAGCTTCTATCTATGACCACCTCTGCCTCCCGAATGATCCAAAGTTCATCCAGCTCCAGTTCCCTAACGCGGTTTCTGAGGAGCTGGAGATGGGTGCACTTCCCACAGATGAAATCAGCAGGGACACTGACGGCGTCCCTCACCTTAAACATTCTGCAGGAGGAACATTGCACTACCTTCCCTGCAATCCCCTCTAGATAAAAAAAGAAAAAGAGCTTACCTGTTATTCACTCCCCTTCTCAGCAAGCACTCACTCAGCAACCTCTGCACCCCGCATGATAACACCTGAGGGAAAATAAAAGAAAAACTACTTACCAATCACCAGCTAATCCCTTACCTGCAGGCTGTGACGTCAGGGTTCAACTTCTTTCTACTCGAGCCTTCCCCTTGATCTTTACAGCGGTTGTTTTTCTTTTGGTTAGAGGGGGGGGGTAAGGAGGGAAACACTGAAGAAGTGTTTCGGGTTTAAGTGTCACTTGACAGCAGCTCCTCCACAAACCGCCTTCAAGTTAGGATGACCACAATGCACATATGCAAATTTCCCCCACAACAGCCAATCAGCAGCTCTGCTCTACTGCCCTCTGCTGGGCTGGGAGGGGGGAGATGGAGAGGGGTTAGGGTATGGGGGACTAGAGTGGGTGCAGGGTGGGGGTGGGGTGGACACGCCAGACTAGATGGCAGCAATCTGTAAATAAAGTAAAGTAAGATAAAATCCTGTTTGCGTTAGGCTGTAAAATAAACACGAACGTCAATGTACATAATGTTGAAAATGCCAATAAAGATTTTTTTTTAATTAAAAAAAGTAAAACGCCTTTGGTAAAAAGATCGTCAGACACTGAAATATAAACAAAAAACCTGGCAACATATTCATTTTAATCAACTGCACTGACCTACCGACAGAAGACCATCCCGGTTGCCAGGTCCGCCTTCACCCTCCCACCAAGCTGGTACGGTTGTACCTACGGAGCCCTCCCCCCATTCTTGCGCCACCTGCACCCCCAGATACCTAAAGTGGGTCGCCGCCCTACGGAATGGCAGGCCCACCCACGGCTGGGACACCACAAAGTATTCAATTTTTTCCAAATTTAATTTATACCCAAAAAGGGCCCAAACATTCGGAGCAGCTCCAGTATAGCCCCCATCGACGCACTCGGCTCTGACACATACAATAATAAATCATCCCCGTATAAAGACACCTCCCTGGCACCCCCCCAAACTCCTTAGCACGATGGCCTAAGGGTCAATTGCTAGTGCAAATAACAGAGGGGACATAGGAAACCCCTGCCTGGTCCCCCAGTGCAGAGCAAAATACCCCAAACTCATATTGTTTGTGTGGGCACTCACCCTCGGCTCCCTATGCAATGACCGCACCCACTCCACGAATCTCGGCCGTATCCCAAACCGCTCTAATACCGCAATCAAATACCCCCATTCTATCCGATCAAATGCCTTTTCTGCGTCCAGCGCAACCACCACCCTGGGCAAGCGAGCGTGACTGTGACCTATCCAGCCCTGGCTCCTGCACCAAGTTCCAGTCCCCACCATCAACTCATGCAAATCCAAGTCAGGAATGGTCCCACATACCCTCCTCACGAACCCTACATCGTCCCAGTTAGGACCATACACACTTGCCAACGCCACCAACCTCCCCTCCAATCGCCCTGTCACTATCACATACCTACCCCCAGGTTCGCCACCACCTTCTCCAGCTGGAACCTCACTCTTACTAACCAAAACCACTATCCCGTGCCCCACTGTCAAACCCCAAATGAACCACATGGCTTACCGAGCCCCAGTATCAATCCCCTCCCCCCCCTTTTCACACCTTCTCGGCCCTGCTCACCAGGCTCCAATGTCCGCAGCCCCTCCCCCACTATACCTCTGTTCACCAGCTAACTTAAGCTCGTTAGTGCGGGGGCCCTGCCAAGCCCCCCTCCCCTCCACCAGTCCCAGGAAAACAACAAGAAAAAACATAGCCCCCTCAACCAAACATATCCCATGCAAACGTTCAAATCCCAGAAAAACCGTTGCTACAAAAAACAAAGACAATCATTGACCCATAACAGCATGAAGTAAAAAATAGAAAACAGAACTATATATACATTCTTCCAACTTAACTCCCCATGGTCCAAGACCAGTCCTCAGTCCCATTCCTCACTTCCACACCAATCCTTCCGCCTTCACAAACGCCTCAAAGTAAAAGTTTCTGGAGTTGTAGGTCACCCTCAACTTCACTGGGTACACTATGCCGAACCGCACCCCACTGTTAGACAGTGCCATAATCACTCGGCCGAAGGCCGCCCACCTCCTTGCCAGTTCCACAGTTAAGTCCTGGTAGATACGAACACCAGCTCCAGCCCACTGCACCTCCCGCTTCGGCTTCGCCCAACTCAGGACCTTCTCCTTCACATGGTGCCTGTGGAAGCAAACAATCACTTCACTTGGCGGCTCATTTGTCTTCGGTTTAGACCTCAATGACTGATGAGCCTAGTCCAGTTTATACTGAGAGGGATCCTCTCCCTCCCCCACCAACTCCGGCAACATCTTGGCAAAGTACTCCGTCGGCCTCGGGCCCTTCACCCCCTTGGGCAGGCCCATGATCCTCAAATTTTGCCCCTCAATCGATTTCTCAAATCCTCCAACTTTGCTCGCAGCCCTTTGTTGGCCTTGACCACCCTCTGCAGCTCCTCCCCCATCGAGGTGAGCTGATCACTGTGCTGCGACATGGCCTCCTCAACTCCCTTCATTTTCTCACTCTGCTCTGCTTCACCGGGTCAATGACCTCCTCCACGAACATCTTCAACTCCACTGCCATCTCCTTCCTCAACATCTCCATGTGATTTGCAAACTGCTTCTCCAATTCTAAAGCCATCTAAAGCCCACCCAGCGACCCAGTCTCCGCCATCTTGCCAGCTCCCATGCTGGCCCCTTCACTTGGCAGCAAACCTTCACTCCCTCCCTTCGGCTTTCTTCTGACTTTTCAACATCTTCCTCCTTCCTTATGCCTTCCTACACTTGATCATCAAAAAAGTAGCACAACATCCTGATTTGGAAACATATCCTCATTCCTTCTTTGTTGCTGTGTCAAAATCCTGGAACTCCTTCTCACAGCAGTGTGGAAGTGCATTCACCACATGTACTGCAATCATTCAAGAAGACAGCTTGCCTTTTAAGGGAAATTAGGGATGGGCAATAAATGCTGCGTCTTGCCAGAGATATCCACATCCCATAATAAAAACCATCCATGGATGATTTTATTAATATCACCATCAGGCTCCAATTGTCTTCAATAGAAGAGAGCTGAAACCATGCTATTGCAAACTAGTGAACATTTATTGATGATGAAGGAATAGAGCGGCCTATTAGATATTTTTCCAAAATATTAAATGATCGCCAGAGGAAATATTCAACAATTGAAACGGAGACTTTGAGCTTGGTGCTGGCTTTGCAACATTTTAACATTTATGTGACCAAAAATTCATCTGAAACAATTATTTTTCTGATCATAATCCATTGACTTTTTTGGAGAAATTAAAGAATAAAAATGCCAGACTGTTTTGATGGAGTTTATTATTACAGCCATTTAATTTAAAACTTATGCATGTAGCAGGACGAGAAAACGTGATAGCCGATGCTTTGTCACGAATGTAATGAAGAGAAGCAGGTTCGATGGTGGAAAACAAAGAACTAAAAATGGATTGTATTATCGTAAATGTTTGCCTGTCTTAATGTTTTAAAATGAACGTTTATTGGCAAGTGTTAGGGATGGGCAAATGAAAAATGAAACTATCTTTGAAGTTGATGGTTTTTTTTTCTTGGGGGAGGTGTCATGGAAGTGTCCCTTTAAGAAAGGTTTGTCTTATCACATGGCTTCAGTGATGTCATTGTGTGGATGGAGCTGGGTTGTGGCTCTGTGAGCGGTTTTACTTTCGCTTTCACATTTGACTACTATGGACTCAGGGAGAAAGAAGTGTTTTGTTCCCATCTCTCTAGCTTCATTTTAAATATCTGTTCCAGTAAAAAAAAACATTGATTGTAGCTACCTGCAATAGTAACTTAAAAGATATAGTTTGCTTCTCGGAAGGGTAAACCTGCTGGTGAGACGGGGTCAGAATTTCATGGAAATCCAGTCTCATTCAAGTGAGAATGCAGACTGCTGGGCCACGCCCTTGAAAAGGTTTTTTTTGTTTTATGGGGTTTTGTTTTTGAATTGAAACAGTTACGGGGGAATTCATTAAGTGTTATACATAGATTACTGTAGCTGGGGGGGTGTATATATGTTTGTAATTGATAAAATGCCTTGCTGTCTGTTTATATCAATGTTAACTAAGTTATTAGAATAAAGCTTGTTTGATTCACGTGTTTCGGAAGACTGTTGAATAACAGCTGAAGGAAAAGTTCTTGTGCTCAGCCAAATTCAACAAAACGTTATAGGTCAGGTGAACTCCTTAATACACTTTGGAGTTTTTAAACCCTGGCCCATAACACTATTTAGCGATGAACTTTAGCCATATTCCATTTGAACTTTCTGCCTTCAGTTTCCAGCCACGTGATCTGATATCACTTATGATGCATTTGAGTATTAAACATAATGACTTTTGACCTTTTATACTGCATATCCCCGAGTCTTTCATTGTACACGTGAGCTTTTGTCATTTTTATCCTACTACACCGCCAACCCCCCCCCCCCCCCCGCCCCCCGCCCAAGTTACTGTCAGGACCTCTGAGTCAGAGGGAAAAACTTAATTCATCAGCCTGATTGCGTCTTCATAGGATAGGAGCACAACCACTGCAAAGGAGGATGTGAAGAGTTTACTGAGGTGGTCGAGTTACCCTCTGAACATCTGTGCAGTCAATCCAGCCTGCAACGGTTGCTTGCTGGCAGATACCAGAGCATCTGAGGACGTTGTGGTCACTGTTGACTAAATAATAATGAAGATGAACCAAGGAACTCAAAACTCAGCCAGGTCAGATCTGGTCCAGGATCCAGAGACACCCCAGGACAGAGTGCTAGCAGTTCCTGCACCGAATGGCAGCGGTCAATGGTGACAGCCTGGTTGCACAATAGTGATCCTCTTCTGCCAGATCTTACCCAAGTCAGTCTTTGTGATACCTAGATGAAAGGTATACTTGGAAAGATACTTGTTAGCCAAATACAGAGCCTCCTGCCCATTAGGAGCTCTGAAGGAGTCAGACTTCTAAGTTTTTATTTAACAGGGCCTTGAATGTGTGGACTTCCCATTCAGCCTCAGCATTGGCTGGGGATGTGTACAGAACCGTACAATTAATAATTAGCGAACAGCAGGCTATTGTCTGAATTTACCGTATCAAGTGTCACATGTGGCGAAAATCACTAAGCATAACAATACCCAACTTCAAGGCAGGGCTGTGTAATTAATCCTCAATCCATCAGGAACAATAGTCAACGACAATGAACAATGTTTTACCCTTGAAGATAAACTGATCCATCCCGAGGCATTCCTATGTGCAAGATGGGAAAGATGAGACTGACAAGGGATCCTTGTAGTCTTGCCTATGGATAGCACATAATGGACAATTAGGGACCACATTTTCAGTGGCCTTCGATATACCAAGCCATCAGACGGAGTTGCGTGTTTGTGCCCAGCACTTGGTGTCTCTGGCGTAAGCTTTGGAGAATGTCCTACCTGAGGCCCTTGGAATAACAATGACATTTTTATTGACTTGTAGGTCATCCAGAAGGCCAAGATAATGCTACGTTCAAAGTATTATTTTATATTGCAAATAGTGGGAATATAGTGATGCAATACTCCTGAATTTGTGCCCATTCTGCGCAGTTTTCTGAACTGTATGAATGTCTTCAAATGTTTGAATCGCTGGGAGAAACCAAGAGGTATAGGGCTCTACGGCAGCAACAAAGGATACACCATTCTTTGCAGCCTTCCCCAGAACGATGCAGGATAAAGCATCTGGGATGTACCGTGCACATATTCTGTCTCCACATAAGACATAATCAGAACCTGAATTCGAGGTGGCTTTTTTGACTTCTCCTCAATATTGAGGTGGGTTACTAATGCTTATAATCATTCTGTAATGTGGATTTGAGTCAGAAGACATAATCAGAAAACTTTTTTCAGACCATGTCAATTCCAGGCCCTCCTTCGCGATGACAGCGGCCAATGTTCGGCATCCATTCGTGTCCTGGAGTCGCAGACTCATCTTCGGGATCCATCATGTTTAATTTGAAATAAACCTATTCCCAAGCCAATGGAGGTGCGATTGCAACAATAGTATGGCGTTCCGGGTTGTAATGGGCCAGGATTTGGGTAGATGTGACCATGTGCTTGATTGTATCAAAGGCCTGCTGTTGATGTGTGCCCAACAAGTGTGGTCCTGTTTTAAAAACTGACTCGAGTTTATTGATGTGTACCAGGTTGCTCTGGCTAGTAAGATGGCGACAAGCCTGTAAACACCTCAATGTGTGCCCCCAATAAAGGTTAAGTTTGTTTGCACCAAACCTACTCCTACCACAAGTTTTAACACTGGCAATGAGGATCAACCTAATTTATGCTGCATACTTCACCCTGGTTGCTGTTTGGCAAGTGGTGCGACCATCAATTCACTCGAACTAGGGCCTAGCTTCGGGAGGCGTTCGGAGGAGGAGCAGTCTCTGTGTGAGTATAAAAACGTACTTTAACCCAGGGATCATGGCCTAGTTTCGGGAGCCGTTCGGAGGAGGAGGAGGCACAGTCTCTGTGTGAGTATAAAAACCTACTTTAACCCAGGCATCGCGGCCTAGTTTCGGGAGCCGTTCGGAGGAGGAGGAGCATTCTCTGTGTGAGTATAAAAACCTAACGGTAACTTCCTGTTTTCCACTTTTGTTTTCTAAAGTGACATCAGAGGGAAGCTCTGATCTGATTGGTTGATAGCAAATCTGCCCCAAATTTTAAAAGAAACACAGCTAAACTCGTAAACTTAAATTAAACTAATTAATTAATTAGAGATGGCTGGTCAGGTGATGTGCTTGAGCTGCTTGATGTGGGAGCTGGCAGATCCCATTGCGAGCTGCAGCGACCACATCTGCAGTAAGTGTTGGCTGCTCGAAGAGCTCCGGCTCAGAGTTGATGAGCTGGAGTCTGAGCTTCAAACACTGAGGCACATCCGGGAGGGGGAAACTTACCTGGACACTGTGTTTCAGGAGGCAGTCACATCTGTCAGAGTAAGTAGTTTAAATCCTGCCAGTGGCCAGGTACAGCAGGGTGTGACTGCAGGTCAGGCAGGTGAACGGAACCAGCAGTCAGGAACTCAGGAGCCTCAGCCCTTGACCCTGTCCAACAGTCACGAGGAACTTGCTCCCTGTGTGGATGGCGAACAGGGCTGCAGGAAGGATGAGTCAGCTGACCAAGGCACCATGGTTCAGCAGGCCATTCAAGGGGAGGGAGTAAATAGGCAAGTTGTAGTTGTAGGGGATTCTATTATCAGGGGGATAGATAGTATCCTTTGTGAGCAGGATAAAGAGTCCCGCATGGTATGTTGCCTGCCCGGTGTTCGGGTGCTGGACATCTCTGACCGGCTTGAAAGGATACTGGAGAGGGAGGGGGAGGATCCAGTTGTTGTGATCCATGTCGGTCCAAGTCTAGGAAAGAGGACCTGTTCAGAGATTATAAAGAGCTAGGATTCAAATTTTAAAAACAGGTCAGGACGTTGAGTGTCTTTAAGACAGAAGTTGATAAATTCTTGATTTCTCGAGGAATTAAGGGCTATGGAGAGAGAGCGGGTAAATGGGAGTTGAAATCAGCAATGATTGAATGGTGGAGTGGACTCGATGGGCCGAATGGCCTTACTTCCGCTCCTATGTCTTATGGTCTTAGGTCAAGGGTCATAATTTCCGGATTACTGCCCGAGCCACATGCAAATTGGCATAGGGAGGCAAGAATAAGGGAAGTTAATACGTGGCTGAAAGAGTGGTGTGGGAAAGAGGGGTTCCTTTTCATGGGACACTGGCATCAGTTTTGGGACAGGGCGGACCTATACCGTTGGGATGGTCTCCACCTGAACCGAGCTGGGACCAGTGTTCTGGCGATAAGAGTAAATAGGGTGGTCAATAAGACTTTAAACTAGAGATTGGGGGGGAAGGGAAAGTCAGGGAACCAAGAGGTGAAGTAATCAGTGGGAAGCGTAGCTGCTTAGGAATACAAAAAAGCACGAAAAGACAGAACTCAGGAGAGGTTACGATAGTCCCCATCTCACAAAATATGACACAGTGTATGGAAAGGCTCAGTAAACCAAGGTCCACCACACTAAGAAAACAAAAAGGGATGGTCAATAGAGAATTAAAGGTGCTATATTTAAATGCGCGCAGTGTACGGAACAAGGTAGATGAGCTTGTGGCCCAGGTTGTGACTGGCAGGTATGATGTGGTAGGCATCACAGAGACGTGGTTGCAGGGGGTTCAGGACTGGCATTTAAACATCCAGGGATTCACAACCTATCGAAAAGACAGAGAGGTGGGCAGAGGGGGGGGGGGGTTGCCTTGTTAATTAGGAATGAAATTAAATCAATAGCACTAAATGACATAGGGTCAGATGATGTGGAGTCTGTGTGGGTAGAGTTGAGGAACCACAAAGGCAAAAAAAACATAATGGGAGTTATGCACAGGCCTCCTAACAGTGGTCAGGACCAGGGGCACAAAATGCACCACGAAATAGAAAGTGCATGTCAGAAAGGCAAGGTCACAGTGATCATGGGGTACTTCAATATGCAGGTGGACTGGGTAAATAATGTTGCCAGTGGGCCCAAAAAAAGGGAATTCATTGAATGTTTACAGGAGGGCTTTTTGGTACAGCTTGTGATGGAGCCCACGAGGGAACAGGCCATTCTGGACTTAGTGTTATGTAATGAGCCAGACTTGATAAAAGGTCTTAAAGTAAGGGAACACTTAGGAGGCAGTGATCATAATATGGTAGAATTCAGTCTGCAATTGGAAAGAAAGGTAGAATCAGATGTAAAAGGTGTCACAGTTAAATAAAGGTAACTACAGGGGCATGAGGGAGGAACTGACGAAAATCGACTGGGAGCAGAGCCTAGTGGGAAAGACAGTAGAACGGCAATGGCAGAAGTTTCTGGGAGTAATTGAGGACACAGTACAGAGGTTCAGCCCAAAGAAAAGAAAGGTTATCAGAGGGGGGATTAGGCAGCCATGGCTGACAAAGGAAGTTAGGGAATGCATCAAAGCAAAAGAGAAAGCCTATAATGTGGCAAAGAGTAGTGGGAAGTCAGAAGATTGGGAAGGCTACAAAAACAGAGGATAACAAAGAGAGAAATAAGGACGGAGAGGATCAAATATGAAGGTAGGCTAGCCAGTAACATTAGGAATGATAGTAAAAGTTTATTTAAATACATTAAAAACAAACGGGAGGCAAAAGTAGACATTGGGCCGCTCCAAAATGACGCTGGTAATCTAGTGATGGGAGACAAGGAAATAGCTGAGGAACTAAATAATACTTTGCGTCAGTCTTCACAGTAGAAGACATGAGTAATATCCCAACATTAAGAGAGTGCATAGGAGAAAGTGCTAGAGAAACTAAGAGGTCTAAAAATTGATAAATCTCCAGGCCCAGATGGGCTACATCCTAGAGTTCTAAAGGAGATAGCTGAAGTAATAGTGGAGGCGTTAGTTATGATCTTTCAAAAGTCACTGGAGTCAGGGAAAGTCCCAGAGGATTGGAAAATTGCTGTTGTAACCCCCGTGTTCAAGAAGGGAACAAGAAAAAAGATGGAAAATTATTGGCCAATTAGCCTAACCTCGGTTGTTGGCAAGATTCTAGAATCCATCGTTAAGGATGAGATTTCTAAATTCTTGGAAGTGCAGGGTCGGACTAGGACAAGTCAGCATGGATTTAGTAAGGGGAGGTCGTGCCTGACAAACCTGTTAGAGTTCTTTAAAGAGATAACAAATAGGTTAGACCAAGGAGAGCCAATGGATGTTATCTATCTTGACTTCCAAAAGGCCTTTGATAAGGTGCCTCACGGGAGACTGCTGAGTAAAATAAGGGCCCATGGTATTCGAGGCAAGGTACTAACATGGATCGACGATTGGCTGTCAGGCAGAAGGCAAGAGAGTTGGGATAAAAGGTTCTTTTTCGGAATGGCAACGGGTGACGAGTGGTGTCCCGCAGGGTTCAGTGTTGGGGCCCCAGCTGTTCTCTTTATATATTAACAATCTAGATGACGGGATTGAGGGCATTCTGGCTAAGTTTGCCGATGATACAAAGATAGGTGGAGGGGCAGGTAGTATTGAGGAGGTGGGGAGGCTGCAGAAAGATTTAGACAGTTTAGGAGAGTGGTCCAAGAAATGGCTGATGAAATTCAACGTGGGCAAGTGCGAGGTCTTGCACTTTGGAAAAAAAATAGAGGCATGGACTATTTTCTAAACGGTGACAAAATTCATAATGCTGAAGTGCAAAGGGACTTGGGAGTCCTAGTCCAGGATTCTCTAAAGGTAAACTTGCAGGTTGAGTCCGTAATTAAGAAAGCAAATGCAATGTTGTCATTTATCTCAAGAGGCTTGGAATATAAAAGCAGGGATGTACTTCTGAAGCTTTAGAAAGCACTAGTTAGGCCCCATTTATAATACTGTGAGCAATTTTGGGCCCCACAACTCAGGAAGGACATACTGGCACTGGAGCGGGTCCAGCGGGGATTCACACAGATGATCCCAGGAATGGTAGGCCTAACATACGATGAACGTCTGAGGATCCTGGGATTATATTCATTGGAGTTTAGGAGGTTGAGGGGAGGCGTAAACCGGTTTATGATTTGGCTGTAATCCACAACCATCCGGTTCTTCTCCCCGGTGTTGACGACCATCACCTGAGCTCTCCAGGGGCTTTTGTTGGCCTCGATGACTCCCTCCCGCAAGAGTCGCTGGACCTCGGACCTGATAAAAGTCCTGTCCTGTATGCTATACCGCCTGCTTCTGGTGGCGACAGGTTTGCAGTCGGCGGTGAGGTTTGCGAAGAGTGGGGGAGGGTCGACTTTTAGGGTCGCGAGGCTGCATATGGTGAGTGGGGGTAGTGGTCCCCCGAAATTCAGGGTTAGGCTCCTGAGGGTGCAATGGAAATCTAGTCCCAATAGGAGAGGAGCGCAGAGGTCTGGGAGCACATATAATTTAAAATTGGCGTACTCGGCGCCCTGTATTGCTAAGGTTGCGGTAGTGCGCCCTCGGATTTGCACCGAGTGCGACCCAGAAGCGAGGGAGATGGTTTGGTGCGCCGGGAAAATTGGGAGTGAGCAGCGTCTTGCCATGTCCGGGTGAATGAAGCTCTCTGTGCTCCCGGACTCGAAAAGGCAAGGCATCTCGTGCCCGTTTACCCGGACGGTCAGGAGCTCCAGAGGTGCTTGGGTCGCGACTGGTCCAGGGTGACCGTGCTGAGTTGCGGGTAGCCGGCGTGGTCGGAGATGCTGGGGCGGCTCCGCGATGGCTGCCCTTGTTGATCGTACGCGTCGAGCGACATAGCAGATGGCGGCCCACGTTGGTCAAGCGTGGCGGGCGGTGAGTAAGATGGCGTCTAAGATGGCAGTCCCCATGGATCGCACGTGGCAGGCCACGTGGGGGAGGATGGCCAAGATGGCGGCCCCCATGAGTCACACGTGCTGTGAAGGCTGGAAGATGACTGTCCCCACGGATAGCACGAGGCTGAAGACGCGACTACTGTGGGCGGAGTTGGCAGACACGCTGCCACACTGTGGGGTCTGCACGTCTGTGAGTCCGAGGATCGGGCCTGTGAGAGTTCTTGGACCTGGCCAGGCAAATTTTGGCGAAATGTCCTTTCCTCCCGCAGCTGCTGCAGTTCACGTTACAGGCCGGGAATTGCTGCTGTGGGTGTTGGGGCTGGCCGCAGAAATAGCAGGGTAGCCCCCCATGATGGGCGGGCGGCACAGGCTTGGGGTAGTCTTTGGTCGGGGGTCCACAAGGGGGTCGCGTGGTCAGCCAGGAACGCGTTAAGGCTCTGGAACGCTACTTCCAGAGAGGAGGCTAACTTTACCGTCTGATCCAGATCCAGGGCCCCCTTTTCGAGTAGGCGCTGTCTCACGTAGTTGGACCAGACTCCCGCCACGTAGACGTCTCAGACGGTGAGTTCCATATGTTGAGTGGCCGTAACGGCCTGGTAGTTGCAGCTGTGTGCGAGGACTTTGACGTCACGTAGGTAGTCATCTAGCGATTCCTCGGGACGCTGGCCGCGAGTGGTGAGGATGTATTGTGCGTAGACCTCGTTCACGGGCCATACATAGAGGCGTTCGAGCATCGCGAGGGCGTCTGCGTAGGAGGAGGCCTCGTCGAATTGAACAGAGATTTGATGGCTCACCCGTGCGTGGAGGAGGCTCAGCTTATGTTCGTCCGTGACGGAAGGTGCGGAGGAGGCTGTGAGACAGGCCTTGAAGCAGCGGAGCCAGTGCGAAAAAATTTATTTAGCCTCCGCAGCCTGCGGATCGAGTTCCAGTCGGTCAGGCTTGAGGGCCGATTCCATAGTTGCGTTTAAGTTGATTAAATTGATGCGACCATCAATTCACTCCAGATAAGAGTAGAAGTAAACCATGGCTTTAATCAACTTAGAACAGTGCCTGCCTGCGACTGATCCAATACTGAGAACCACCTACTGGTCGACTGCTCTTTATACCTCCCTTCAAGGGGAGGAGGCCATGGGTTGAGCCCATACAGGCCCCAACATGTTCCCCTATGGATAATGCCATACAATGGCCCATAGGAGCCCACAAGGGCAACAGCACAGTAGATACAATTACAAGGGCAACAGCACAGATACAAATACAATGGTGGATTATTGGCATAATTCATTCACCACAGCAAGCTTGTGGTACATCCCAGAAAAAGTGCAGGAAGAAATAGAGAGAAAAGAAACATTTACAAAAAAATGGAACAAAGAATTGCCCTGAAATTCAACAAATTGCTGCAGTTTGTTTTAAGTCAGGATATATTTTTTAAAGTTCAGCAAGAAAATGCACTGCGGTAGAGTTGACAGCTCACAACTATTTTTTTAAAAAGCACACATACCAAAACTTCTAAAGCGCAGGAAGATCAAACACAGAGAAAGCTGACAGAAGTCAAATTAACAGGGCCAGCAGAGAGAAAAAAATAAATGCTCTAACCTTAAAAGCTTGGCAAAGAAGGCCCATGATCACTGAGGATTCTGCCAAAGTCAGAAGATGGCGGGAAAAGCTCGAACACACCCAGAAAGCTGCAGAGACAGTCGTCTGGCTGCATTGACAGCTCTTAAAAGCAGCAATGCTCTTAAAGCAGTAAACAAAATAAAGAACACAGCCAGCCACCTGCACAAACAAATAAAAAGACTTACTGATCATGCTGTTGTTTGGGAGGATCGATCCATATGATGCCGATGGTGAGAACGGGAGTCAGTGGCCAGGATTCTTCGAAATCCCGGCCAAGTGTTGACGTTGGTGTCAAAACTGGCGCGAGCAACGCCGGCATCAATGGGCCTCCAGGCCCAGGCATTCACCCCTTCCTATGGGGCTAGAACGGTGCCGGAGTGCTGTGCACTGCTCCGGTGCTGAAAGCTGACCCGCCATGGCCGGCGCGGGTCCGCGCCACCCCACGGGCAACATGACGGAGCACTACAGGGGCCCGGCACGGAGGAACATAGACCCCGCCCCGGAATGAGCCCGGCCACCGATCGGTTGCCCCTGATCGCGGGCCTGTCCACCGTGGAGGCTCCCCCCCCCCGGAGTCGGTTCCCCACACCCCCTACAACAGGACGGCTCCCACAGCCAGAACGCAGAGATCCCGCCAGGTACAACCATATATAATCCACGCAGGCGAGGCTCAGCAGGCACTCGGCCAGTTGAGCACGGAGAATTGGCGGGGTGGGCCCGCTTTCAATGGCCCCCAACTGGCGCCGCGGTGACCGCGCCGGCACGATCGGCCGCCCGCCGTCGGAGCGGGATTCGCGCCCCCCCCCCCCCCCCCGGGCGCTGGATCGGAGAACCCCAGCCAGTATGTCCAGAGACTCAGTTTCTATTTCGTAGCAGATGAAATTATTCATGAGGTTAAATGTTGAGGTTTTCTGCTTGATGTGTGGGTCAGTGAATAGTATTACCTTACCAGAAACCGTACTGCCGTGGTTGCACCCAGTGCTCAGCCCTACAATGAGTTAATGGAGCTTGTCAAGTCGTATTTTCAGCCAAAACTGTCTGTAATTATGTTGTCCTTGAGGCTTAACATGCGAGGCACAGCACAGTGGCGCAGTGGGTTAGCCCTGCAGTCTCGTGGCGCCGAGGTCCCAGGTTCGATCCCAGCTCTGGGACACTGTTCGTGTGGAGTTTGCACATTCTCTCCATGTTTGCGTGGGTTTCACCCCCACAACCCAAAAATATGCAGGCTAGGTGGATTGGCCACGGTAAATTGCCCCTTAATTGGAAAAAATGAATTTGGTACTCTAAATTTTAAAAAAAGTTTAACATGAGAGGCTCATGCTCCAGGAGAATCTATTCCTACCTTTATGGCGAACCTGAAACAGCTCACTGAGTCCTGTTGAGTTTGAGGATGGCTTGAATGATATGCTGTGGAACAGGTTTTTTTGCGAGTAGAATGACAATGCCATACAACAATGTTTGATTGCAGAACCAGGCAGTGATTTCAAACAAATTTTGGAACTTTCTCTCGCCATGGAGAGTTACGCAATATAGGATATTGATCATTCTATTAATTTTCACAATCTTTAATATCTGTTGATATATAACAATATTTTAAATTAAGTAGTTTAGTTTTGACTTTTTGATATGAACAAATCATGCATTGTTGTAACTGATCTGTACCACAGAGGAAAACTTAATTCTCTGGTATTATAAGAGGTGGTTTAACTGTTGATTTTAATAGCGTTAGTGTGGGGGGTTGGTTAAGATATGTTGGTAAGAGAATGGGACTCTATTGTTTTTCTGTATCTGACCTTTGTTTGTGATGGAATGTAAACCTCTGGAGTTTATAACCCCAAAAAGCAGGGGTTGCCGCAAACCTGGGGTACACAGATGATTTACATCCTATAACCAATTGAAGGAGTGAATTTTGACCATCTCCAAAAAAAGGGGGAACGGGAGGCTGGTGGATAAAAGTTGAGAAACCGTAATCCTTGTTGGCACAGTGACACTATGGCTTCTGAGGTATGACTCTTCTGGACACAATTTAACATCACTCCAAAGACAAACATTGTCTATGTTGCTTCACCTCGCTCCTGTTGTCAAGAACCAGCCAATAGAAATTCTACCCTCCTTTGGGATCCTCTTCCAACACCTCTGCAGTTTATGTACCAGTTTGGACTCCTTTGTTAGGCAGTTTTGGGTCAATGGAACCTCAAGTCTTCCAGTCGAAATGAAAGCTACCGATGCATTCATTGACCAGTTGAAAGTGGCTGAGGTCACCTTTTGAGATGGATTTGAAACAATTAAACAGATGTTACATCACAAATGTTGTATGACTATAAGACATAGGAGCAGAAGAATGGCATTCAGCCCATTGTGCCTGGTCTGCTATTCAAGATGATGGCTGATCAGATGCGGTAATCCTCAACTCCATATTCCCACCATATCCCATAACCCTTGATTCCTTACTGGTTAAAAATCTATCTATCTCAGCCTGAAACATACTTGATGGCCCAGCCTCTACTGCCCTCTTTGGTAAGAAATTCCACAGGTTCTCAACGCTCTGAGAGAAGACATTTATCCTCATCTCCATCTTAAATTGGCGACCCCTTATTCTGAGATTAGACCCTCTGGTCCTAGACCCTCCCACAAGGGGAAAAGCCTCTCAATATCGGCCCTGTCAAGCCCGCTGAGGACCCTATAAGTCTCAATGAGGTCACCTCTCATTCGTCTAAACTGCAATGAGTACAGGCCCAACCTACTCAACCTCTCATCAGAAGATCACTCCCTAGTTAAGTGGCCTGTGTACCACTTCCAGTTGCATTCGGAATAGCCTTGTGCAAGTGGAGGTGGAGTTGGCCCGATTCAATGCTCCAGAGTCCCCACCCAATTTCAAACCATAGTGCCTCCTCCCATTTTTCTCTTGTCTCGAACAGTTTGGATTTGTCACGTGTACCAAGGTACAGTGAAAAATATTTTTCTGCGAGCAGCTCAACAGATCATTAAGTACATGAAAAGAAAAGGAAATAAAAGAAAATACATAATAGGGCAACACAAGGTTTTTCTCTTGTCTCGAACAGTTTGGATTTGTCACGTGTACCAAGGTACAGTGAAAAGTATTTTTCTGCGAGCAGCTCAACAGATCATTAAGTACATCGAAAGAAAAGGAAATAAAAGAAAATACATAATAGGGCAACACAAGGTACACAATGTAACTACATAACGCCAGCATCGGGTGAAGCATACAGGGGTGTAGTGTCAATGAGGTCAGTCAATAAGAGGGTCGTTTAGGAGTCTGGTAACAGCGGGGAAGAAGCTGTTTGTGAGTCTGTTTGTGCGTGTTCTCAGACTTTTGTATCTCCTGCCCGATGAAAGAAGTTGGAAGAGTGACTTTGATTATGCTGCCCACTTTCCCCAGGCAGCAGGAGACCCATTCACCCGCCCATTCCCCATTACCCCACCTAACCTATTTATAGCATGACCAATCCACCTAACATGCACACCTTTGGACTGTGGGAGGAGACCGGAGCACCTGGAGGAAACCCACGTGGAACGTGCAACCCCACACTGTCATCCAAGGTTGGAATTGAACAGGGGTCCCTGGTGCTGTGAGGTAGCAGTGCTAACCACTGTGCCACCGTGCCTCACAATAAAATGAGTCACTGCTTAATTTTATAGGTGGGATCTCCTGCGATCTGTAACTCTGCAGACTCCGCTCTCTGTTCTCCTCTTTTCTGTTCAGCTACATGTCCTTGAATAGCATGATTAACCTGTTGGTCCTAGTCCAAGGTACACCCTAAACCAGCACATTCAGGAAATTGAGAAACTTTACAAAATGCAGAAAGTAACCTCTCAGCGAAAGTGCTGTGAATAAACCATTTTCCATGAGCAGATAAAAGTATCTGTGAGTATCGAGTATTTTTACAATATTTCCTTGAGTTTGATTTTGCCCCCTTAATTGCTACTTGTCTTCACTGATTTTGCCTCCTTAATTGCCATTTGCCTTCACTGGTCACATTCAGGAAGTCCAGAAAATCCGTGAATGCATAGTTAAAATTTGAAAATTTAAAAGTATTGCACAACTTTATCAGTCAACAAAAGGTTGCATGCCAGGAGCCTACCTGGAAGGTGGTGAGGTGGCTCCGTTTTCACAACGTACTGACATTTTTCCCACTTTTAACCACTTACCCCTTTCATTCATATCCAAACCCACATGATCCTCCGGAATAAAATTTGCTTTTTTTCTGAATGTCCAAAAGTGTCCCATATTTAAAATATTAAAGGGAAGATTGTCCTAGGTGTGTTTCCAGCCACTGTGAATCACCTATCCACAGTAAATATGTGAGAATCCAAGTCAGAGTATATTTCTCTAAAGAAACCTAGCCTATTTTCCTCCATTCATTTAAGTGGAGGAAAATTGTACATTGCACATATCCAATCTGCCCAATTTTCCAACATCCACGGTGACCAGATCATCCAGCGTACCTGGACGCAGACTCAGGAAAATCTCGGCTAAAGGAAGCAAAGAATCCATGAATTCTCCTGAGTATTTTCTAAAACTGGCTTAGCAATGTACTTAAATTAAGCTAGATGCAAAATCAAGTTGAAAACACTTGCCAGGCATGCTCACTGGAGCCTTGCAACATTGCACTCGGAAATTATGTTATTTCTGCACTAATACAGAGCATCATAACTACACCTTTATTTTCTTTTGCTAATAAATAGACTTAGTCATAATGCCAGGTCCTTACTAGAAAGAAAATTATGTAACCCTCATACTTTGCAGGGCCTTTGAACTTTTCTCCAGCAATTGATTATTTAGAGTACCTAATTCATTTTTTTCAATTAAGGGCAATTTAACATGGCCAATCCACCTATCCTGCACATCTTTTGGGTTGTGAGGACGAAGCCCATGCAAACTCCACACGGACAGTGACCCAGAGGCAGGATCGAACCTCGGACCTCAGCGCCGTGAGGCAGCAGGGCTAACCCACTGCGCCACCGTGCTGCCCCCCAGCAATTGATTATTAATCACTGGCTGTTTTTATCACCAGCATTTGTTACTTCAAAATGATTTGATTTTATTGTACAAATGTGAAGGTTAGTCAAACTGGCCATTCTGTAGCATTACAATCATAACCCTGCATAATTTGTGGATTCAAAAGTACCTTTATGAAGTGTGATTGATGAGATTTTGATCTTATTCTCAACAAAAATAGTAACATGAGAGCAATGAGATATGGAAAATAATGCAATCTGTGATGATCATTCTCCCACTACTAGATTATAATCCTGGAACTAACAAGAAAGATTATGGGCGTCATTTTCCTCGGTTGGCCGCCGTGAATCCCGCCCCCGCCCCCGCCGAAGTCTCCGCTCCCGGAGATTGGGCGGGGGCGGGAATCGGGCCGCGCCGGTTGGCGGGACCCCCCGCTGGATTCTCCGGCCCGGATGGGCCGAAGTCCCGCCCAGGAATTGCCTGTCCCGCCGACGTAAATCAAACCTGGTATTTACCGGCGGGACCAGGCGGCGTGGGCGGGCTCCGGGGTCCTGGGGGGGGGGGGGGGGGGGGGGGCGCGGGGCGATCTGACCCCGGGGGGTGCCCCCACGGTGGCCTGGCCCGCGATCGGGGCCCACCGATCCGCGGGCGGGCCTGTGCCGTGGGGGCACTCTTTCCCTTCCGCCTCCGCTACGGCCTCCACCATGGCGGAGGCGGAAGAGACTCTCCCCACTGCGCATGCGCGAGAAACTGACAGAGGCCGCTGACGCTCCCGCGCCGGGAAACTGACAGCGGCCGCTGACGCTCCCGCTCATGCGCCGCATTTCCGCGCCAGCTGGCGGGGCAACAAACGCCATTTCCGCCAGCTGGCGGGGCGGAAATCCCTCCGGCGTCGGCCTAGCCCCTCAATGTTGGGGCTATGCCGCCAAAGATGCGGAGCATTCCGCACCTTTGGGCCGGCGCGATGCCCGTCTGATTGGCGCCGTCTTTGGCGCCAGTCGGCGGACATCCCGCCGTTGGGGGAGAATTTTGCCCTATATTTGTAAAGATTTTAATTTGTAATGGGAGCAAATATCTAACGCCAATCAGATAAAGCTGACAAAGATTATACAATCACTGATGAACAACTACATTAACAACTTTAAAAACAAGTAAATGTTTCTCACTATAATGAGGATTAATTTCAGAGCATGATTTTTAGTCCTCGGGGATCAAATCTGGTCCTTGCCAGTCACTGGGGTCCATGGAGTATTTTAAATTAGGTGGATTGTTACTGCTGCATCAATGCACTTCTTTGATTAGTAGCTAGTATCAGAGACAGTTTGCAAAGTCCATGGAATTCACCATCCTATGATTTAATATTTTGTGTGAGGAGACCAATGAAATTTTATATATATATATATATATATAAATTAACAATTTATTTTAAATACTGACCAAAAGCAAAACACTACCATCCCAAAGTGCAGTTTAATTTTTCCTAAAGCTGTATCCTATATGGATAATATATCAACTATTATTATATGTATGTGTAACAATGCAATAAACAGTGGCTCATTAAAACATTTTTTTAAATTCATGACACAATCTGCACCTTGAACTTTATAGTCGGCATTACAAATTGATTTATTTTGCCATCACCCACTAGTTTTCTTATTTATATTATGGATTAGTGTGATAAATCTTGTGGCTTCTAGAAATATATAGTTAGAAGGAGTCTAATACACTCTTTTGTTCCTCCTAAGATCTCTTCAGCAATTGCGTAAGGAGCAGATTGCAGTCATAAATGGAGGAATACTAACATTCCAAATGCCCTGTTCCAAAAATCTCCACTATGCATTAACATAATGTCAATTTTAACAAAACATCGAGTCGGGAAACTAATGAGATAGAGAGCAACACTGGTTTTACATCTTCTCAGATGTCACTCTCTGCTGGATCAATAAAAAGTAAAATAAGTAAAGTACTGTGGATGCTTGAATTGAATCTGGAACAGAAGTATAGAATGCTGGAAAAACCCACCAGGTCTGGCAGCATCCGAAGAGAGAGAAAACAGAGTTAACTTTTCAAGTTTGTTTGGTTATTCATCAGAACTAAGGAGTGGTAGAAATGTGTTAGATATTAAACTATAGCTGTGAGAGATTGCAACAATGTAAATGGCCTGGTGTGGGAAGAAGGGAAGGATAGAGCACAATAAATGGATGGGACTTTTTTTAAAAAAGTGGTTTAAGATGGAAGGGAAAGTTCACAGTCTAGAGTTGTTGAACTCAGCGTTGATTGCTGAGGGTTGTAATGTACCTAATCAGAAAATGGGATGCTGCTCCTGCAGCTTGTGTTGGGCTTCACTGAAGCATTGCAGCAGGCCAAGGATGAACTTGTGGGCAAGGTGTTGAGGTAAAATGGCAAGCAACAGGAAGGTTGCGGGATCATGCTTGTGAATTGAGGGAAGCTGCTCCGCAAAGCAGTCACCCACGCAGCCTGCATTTAGTCTCCCCAGTGTAAAGGAGACCACATTGGGAACAGTGAATACAATAGATCAAATTGAGGGAAGTGCAAGTGAAACACTGCTTAACCTGAAAGGAGTGTTTGAGGCCTTGAATGGTTAGGCAATAAAAAGTAACACTGTTAATCACATGATCCCAGGATTTTCCCATCTGCCGAATTACGTTAAAATTAACCTCCATTATTCTGATATTCACAATTATGCTATAAATAGGCACATGCCATTCCTAACTCCAGAATTAGTTATTATATATTTTCCTAGTAAACACGATGCTTAACATGTTGATACAGACCTAATGTGCTCTTTTGACTGTTAGCCTGCAATCGGGTCCTGAAGTTTTCATTCTCATGGAGCATTTTGTAAATGACTCTAAAAGCCTCTCGTTTCCTGCCAAACTAGAAAGAAAAGAATTTGACAAAATATTCAAATCTGTTAAAATTGCAATTTGGATCTAAAAAGAAAAGTGTTAAAGTCTACAAGGTTGATAGCACATGTTGGCTCTGGAACAAATTTGTAATGTATATCCTAAAACTTTTAACATTAGAAAAGAGAGCCTCCACTGATAGCTTGAGTGCGTGGAGGAAATACGTGGGGCTGGATTCTGCCAAAATGGGATTATGTCCCCACGCAGGCGTAGAAACGCTGGAGTTTTACTCCAAAGGTTCCTGGAAAAAAGTACAGCTAATTCAATGCCCTGCATGGGGCTAGCAGGGACCGGAAGTAAATATTGCAGCTTTAGCTGCGGGCCCCCGCAATTCCGGTTTGGAGTCCGCGCATGCGCATGGCGGCAGCCTCCAGTGGCCAGGCCGAGGTCCATGGCGGACTCAGACTTTGGAGCCAGTCATAAAAATTAGACCCAGCCCCCGCCCCCCCCCCGCGATCTGCCGCACGCCCAAGCATCTAATCGCGCTCAAGAACTCCCCGGCCTCCTATAAGACCCCCCCCCCCCCCCCCCCGGTTTCTGATCCCTCCATTCCCCATCAGGGCGGCTGTGGACCGAGTCTGCAGCCACCATGCCAGCATCCTGACCAGCAATAGCTGGTTAGTTCCACGCCGTCGGGAACTCGGCCGGTCGGGAGCGGAGCATCGCTGGACTGTTCTCTATCAATGGGCCCCCAGCTGCGCAGCGTACTCTGCGATCACGCCGATTCTCGGGTCCCGGAGAATCGCCAGACCAGCGCTGGGCCCGATTTCGCCGTGAAAGTGGATTCTCCACCCCCGTGCCGAACTCGATTTCGGCGGGAGCTGCGGAGATTCCAGCCCGAGGTGTAAGCAATGGAAAACAGATTGTCACAGGCTCAAATCATTATGCTGCTATCTTTAGGTTACAATTCGTTCTAACTCCTTGGGATGGAGGGAGGAAAAACATTCACAGTTTCCATTCAAGATTGATAACATGGCTGGGAGGAAGCAGGAGCGAGCTTCCTACCCCTAACTGATGTCAGGTGATTGTAGTTAATTAATTGTTGATGCGAGTGTTAGGTGAGAACAGGATTTGTCTTGGCCATGATGCTCTCGAGAACTGAGGAGCTTGTGATACCATACATGAAGTGTATGTACTAGCACTATTGGGTGATGGATTAGGGCAGGGTTTCCCAAGGTTTTGAGCCGCAGAATCCCTAGTGACCTCCCAAGAACACTGGGGAACCCCAAACATTCTCATAATGTCGGCTGCCTTTTTTTTGCCATGAAATAGGTGTGAACACAGAAACCATCATAGATTATCATAGAATTTACAGTGCAGAAGGAGGCTATTCGGCCCATCGTGTCTGTACCGGCTCTTTGAAAGAGCACCCTACCCAAGGTCAACACCTCCACCCTATCCCCGTAGTAACCCCACCCAACACTAAGGGCAATTTTGGACACTAAGGGCAATTTATCATGGCCAATCCACCTAACCTGCACATCTTTGGACTGTGGGAGGAAACCGGAGCACCCGGAGGAAACCCACGCACACACGGGGAGGATGTGCAGACGGTGACCCAAGCCGGAATCGAACCTGGGACCCTGGAGCTGTGAAGCAATTGTGTATCCACAATGCAAATCAAATGTAACAAGTCTTTTCTAGCTCTGTCTATACATGTGTTAGCAATTGGGAAGAGGCACACAGTCACAAATACAGTCACTAAAAATGTGGCCCCCTCACATTAACCCTGGCCAAGCCACCCTCCCATGGCCCCTTAAACATTAACACCTGGAAGTTGTACCCACTTTAGGAGTGACTAAACTGCTAATAATTAAAATGCTTTCTTGCCAAAAAAATACTTAATTCTTACCTTTGTTATTTTTAATGAGAGGAGTGATGCCGGAAAGTTAATTCTCAAGATCGGACGCACATTTCTCCCTCACATATACCTCTCACTCGGTGCGCGCACAGACTCACCTCTCTCTCATACACACACTCACATTCACTTACCCCTCTCTTACACACTTACCCCTTTCACACACACTCACACCCTTCTCACAGAAACACGCCCCTCTCTCATACACATACTCACCCCTCTCTTATATACACTCACCCCTCTCACTCACACACTCAAAAATCAAGGCCCTCACGATCCAAGGCTGGTCCCCCATCTCAGAGTCTGGCCCGCTCGCTCCAAGGCTGACCCGCTCATTCCGAGGAATGCCGGCGCACTCCAAGGACCGTCCCCTCGCTCTGATACAGGCTCACCCACTCACTCCAAGGCGCATCCATCCACTTCAAGCTGGCCCACCTGCTCAAGTGTCACCTGCCCGCTCTAAGGGATCCCCACTCGTTCGGAGGCCTGCCCACTCCGAGGCCCCATCACCCCCCACCTTTCTTCTTCACGATCTTCGGTGGGCCATTCTGCCCAGCAACAGCAAGATTGAAGGAATCAAATGGGTCTATCAGAGCAAGACCTCTTGGAGCATCTAATGCTCCAAGAGGCATTGCTCTGATTGGCTTATTTGTTTTCTCTAATAATTCTTTTTAAACTTTGTGCATTCGAACCAGCGTTTTCCAGTCACATGGTGGCCACCAGTTTCATGGACACCCTAGAGAGCGTTTGCCAATCCCCAGGGGTCCACGGACACCAGTTTGGGAGATACTGGTATCCTTGGAAATAAACCCTAAGAATCAGCAGCAGCAAAATCGCGCTCTGAAAAGCCAATATTTTGGGCACTGCAATGGCCCCTCAATTATGAAAATGACATCCAGAGCACACGTACACTTTTCTGTTGGGAAATGTGGCTGACACCATTGTGGTGAACCACTGTATTAGGGGATGTAAGGTAGGACCTGCACTACAGGTTCGCCGGTAGCCCCTGCCGGCTGGCTCCGCCCACTAAGGACTGTATAAATATGCGTGACCTCCACTGCCCTGCCATTTCGCCAGCTGCAGCAGGACGCCACGCATCTGACTGCAATAAAGCCACAGTTGTACCCAATTGGCGTCTTTGTGCAATTGATTGCGCATCAACCCCGGGGTCGGGATTCTCTGAAAATGGGGCTATGTCCCCACGCCGGCGGGAAGACCGTGGTTGCCGCCGTTCCAGCCAGCGCCAAAGGGCCGGCGCGTGTTCGCGCATGCGGGGAACGGCCGGCGTTATCTCTCGCATGCGCGGACCGGCCGGCGTATTTCGACGCATGCGCAGACCATCTGTCGTATTTCCGCACATGAGCAGGGGTTCCCTTCTCCGCACCGGACCCGGGGCAATATGGCGGAGCCTTACAGGGGCCTGGCGCGGAGGAAAGAAGGCCCCCCCAACGGAACCAGCCTGCCCGCAGATCGGTAGGCCCAGATCGCAGGCCAGGCCACCGTGGGGCCCCCCCCAGGGTCGGATCCCCCCGCGCCCCCACAGGACCGCCCCCGCACACTTACCTGCCAGGTCCCGCTGTGTGTGATGTGAGTAATTTACGCTGGCGGGACTGAGCAAAACTTTACGGCCACTCAGCCCATCGGGGCCTGGAGAATCGCCGGGGGGGGAGCGCTGTCAACAGCCCCCAACCGGCGTGGTGGGAATCCGGCCGGCCAGTGAAAAACGGCGCCAGGGAATAGGGCAGCCAGCGTCGGGGCGGCCCCCCCCGGGGATTCTCCAACTTGGCACAGGGTCGGAGAATCCCGGCACCCATCTTCTCAAAGGTGTCAATACATGTATACCTAATGGCCATCAACAATTGGCCACCAACAATTCTGCCAAAAAACATCAACCTGAAATTTTGGGTTTGTTTTTTTTGGGGTTCAGGACTCCGACATTGGCATCATTTTCGGTTCCCAACCCTGCTCCAAGAGGGAAGCAGGCACTGGATGCAATTTTCCTGTAGATTGACCTTAATTGGCTCGAGGGCAGGTTTGGCGGCTCATTAGAGTCAATGAGTGCAAGAAAGAGGCTAGAGGACAAAAGTTGGGGGTGGATTTAAAGGGAGGTCAGCAGCTAATATTGTGGCTGCCACATTGCAACGCAATACTGGGGAGAAATGTGGAATGGGAGAGTGTCAGACACCTGTGGCAGGGCAGCCCTAAGGTTCAGTCTTTGCGGCAATGCGAGATCTCCGCAAAGCATCAGGAACACCGAGAGGCAATACCAGACTAAGCTCGAGTCACAGACGGCTGACAGGGACACTCATCGGTTGTGGCAAGGCTTAAATAATATAACTGCTACAAAGCAAAGCCGAGTAGAATCTCCGGCGGCAGTGCACCCCTCCCCAATGAACTCAATGCATTCTATGCTCGTTTCGAGCAGGAAACCAACAAACCGTTGTCAACTGCCCCAGCAGCCTCGGAAACACCCATACCTACGTCACAGCTTCCGAAGTCAGATTGACCTTCTTGAAACTGAACCTTCGGAAAGCAACGTGGCCTGACGGAGTCCCTGGCCGTGCACTCAGATCCTGCGTGGACCAACTGGCGGGTGTGTTTGCAGACATCTTCAACCTCTCCCTACTCCTTTAGAAGTTCCTATCTGCTTCAAGAAAACCACCATCATACCGGTGCCAAAGAAGAACCAAGTAACGTGCCTCAACGACTACCGTCCGGTGGCCTTGACATTTATCATTATGAAGTGCTTCGAGAGGTTGGTCATGAGACACATCAACTTCATACCGCCAGAATGCCTAGACCCAAGGCAATTCGCATACCGCCACAACTGGTCCACAGCAGACGCTATCTCCCTGGCCCTACACTCATCCCTGGAGCATCTCGACAACAAGGACTTCTGCGTGAGACCCTTATTCATTGACTACAGGTCTGTCTTCTACACCATAATCCCAGTTAAGCTCATATCAAAACTCCAAAACCTAGGACTTCGCTCCTCTCTCTGCAACTGGATCTTCGACTTTCTGATCCAATGACCACAATCGGTCAGTATAAACAACAACACCTCCTCTACAATAGTCCTCAATACCGGGGCCCCACAAGACTGCATACTTAGCCCACTACTATACTTCCTAAACACACACAATTCCTGACATATTTGAGGGGCACCCCCCTTGGGCAGGACATGGGACCAAGGGATGCTGCACGATGTGTGCGCCAGGGTCAACACGCACGGGACGCTCTGGTCGCCTCCAGGTTCACCGACTAGATGGGGGGGGGGGGGGTGGAGTGTGGGGGGGGGGCTGACCAGGAGCATTGACCCCGCATCTCAACCCCACGCCCACTCAATTCCCATCCTGTCAAATCCTCCGCTTGCACCCCCTCCTTATACATACCTACAGCACTACGAGGTGTGGGCCCTGGGTTGGCAGTAACAGTGGGTCTGGTCCATGGGAATGGAGGGTGATGACAACCCGCTCTGCGATGAGCCCTGGTGCTCCGCATCATACGAAAATGTCTGGCTCCTGCCCACGGTTGCACCGTCCACCTGGATGATCCCTGCATTCGGGTTGGCCATTCCATCACAAGGTCGCACCGGAATCCTGGGGTAGCGGTGGTGCGGATGTTCTGGGGAGCGGGAGGGAGAGGAAGATGGGAAGTGTGGTCCACCCACAGGGCCCACATCATTCTCCCCCCCCTCCTCGGCCAGCCCAACCCAGTCCACCCCTCACACCCATCCGACAGAGGATAAAGGCAGGTTGTAACGGTGGTAACAAGGGGGCGAGTCTCCCAAAAGGAGCCCAAGTGTTCACGCCGTCGTGAACGCCGTAGCGTGTCACGACGGCACGAACCGGGCTCGGGTATGACCTATTCTGTCCCCCACAGGGGCCCAGCACGGCGCTGGAGCGGTTCACGCCTCCTATTCCGGCGCCAAATGGGTGCCGCGCCAACTCGCGCATGCGCAGTTGGGCCGCGCCAACCTGCGCATGCACGGGGGACTTCTTTAGCGCGCCGGCCCCAACTCAGCATGGCGTCGGTGTTCAGGGGCCGGCCGCGCAGGGAAGTAGGCCCGGGGGGGGGGGGGGGGGGGGGGAGAGGCGGCCCGCCGATCGGTGGGTCCCGATCGTGGGCCAGACCCCATCTGAGCCCCCCTCCCGCACACCCCCCCCGACCGTTCGCGCAGAGTTCCCGCCGGCAGCAACCATGGGTGGGCAGCGGCAGGGCTCTGTCGTATCCGCGCAGCCGCTCGGCCCATCCGGGCCGGAGAATCAGCGGCCCCGTCGATTCCAGCGGCCTGCGCCGCGCCAAACTCTCTGCCGCAAATGGCGCCGATTCTCCGCATCTCGGAGAATCGCGTGCCGGCGTCGGGGCGCGGTAGCGGCGATTCTCCGGCCCGGCGCAGGGCTCGGAGAATCGCCCCCCTAGTGTTTATCGTGAGCAAATATTCACAGATCTGTGCCGTAGCCCCTATGACTACACTCTGCCCTGCACCATGCCAACTTAACTGGTTTCTAACTTTCTGGCCTTAACGGCCCTAACACGACACCTCGGTGGTTCCCCAGATAGTACAACAGGAGTGGAGACGGCCTGCTGTGACGCCTGCCCTGCGACGAGGGCACGCACCTTCTGGGGCGACTCAGCCTGGTTGAGCCCGGCCGCTGCTCACATAGGGCCGCTTGTTCTGCCCGCTGCCCACCAGATGCGCCAGGGACACGGACAGGGGGGGCTGTGCGGGCTGCAGCGGCGTTCCAGCACCTTCTCTGTAGGAGTCACCGGTACGGGCACCATCACCTCCTCCTCTCTCGGGGTGCCCGATGGCCCCCGGGCTATTCCACGGGACGGGGGTACGAGCGGAGCCATCCCATTAGGCGCCACCTGGCACTGCCTGTCCTGGAGGCCTGCTCTGGTCTCGGCCAGGGTCTGCATGCTCATGGCTATGGAGCACACGGAGTGGACCTTCACGCTGTGACTGTGCCACCTCCCTCTGGGACTGGGCCACCTCCCTCTGTGTCTGCGCCATGCCGGCGAGCACTTGGGCAATGCCGCCGACGTTCCCACCCATGGCCTGCTGTGACTGGGCCACGCTGAGGAGCGTTGCTGCAACGTCCAGGTGGCTCTGGCACATGGCTGCCTGTGAGAGGGCAGACCTGTCCTGGGTCTCGGTCACCGCCTGCACAGAATGCCCCAGGCCCAGCAATGGGGGATGGCATGTGGGGCAGGGTGGGGATCCGGCCGTAGCCCGGGAGGGAGTTACGTGTGTGTGAGGGGCGGGGTTAGTGCTGGCAACTCACCCTGGTTGCCCTGGGGAAGTTTTGCAGTTTTTTCCTGCACTGGATGCCGGTCCGGACAATGTTGCACACGGCGCTGACTGCCTCTGGCACCTGCAGCAGTGCCTTGTGCCCTTCCTCCCGGGCCGGGGTATAGGGTCATCCGCCTCTCCTCAACTGCGTCCAGGAGGGTCTCCAGCTCGGCGTCGGTGAACCATGGCGCTGCTCTCCTTACAGCCATCCTGTTGGCGGGAACGGTATGTGTAGGGGGGAGAATCATTTATGTGCGGCTGCGGCTTGTCAGCCTTGAGTGTCAATCAAGGAACCGGCGAATGCTGAATTGGTTTTAGTGGAATTGATTGTGTTCCATGTGCCGCCGGTGCTAGCCCATTAGTGGGTTTGGAGTCGGTGCAGGTGTGATGCCGATTTTCCTGTCGTGAAAGTCCACACATTCTTCGCTAGTGTCAACAGTTTGTCTCAGAAACGGAGAAACCAGCCCAAGGTTCCTCACAAAAGTTCTAACACTCTTGTACAGCAGAGGGGGCTCTTCTCCAACGTGTGACTGTGCCATTTGGCACAATTTGCTGCAGTCTAGTCAGGGTGGTGTCATTCTTGGTCACTTCCTTGATCTCATATAGTTTAGTTGCGGTCAAGTTTTTTGTCAACATGTGAACATACGCTCCAAAGAGAAAATGCTGGAAAATCTCACCATGTCTGGCAGCATCTGTAGGGAGAGAAAAGAGCCAACGTTTCGAGCCCAGATGACCCTTTCTCAAAGCTAAAAGACAGAGAAAGTGGGAAATATTTATACTGTGGAGTGAAAATGAAAGATGAGTCATAGCCACAGAAACCCAGGGAAACGGGGTGCTAATAGCCACAGAAACAAGGGGGAAGAGTGCAAATGGCAGTCCCCAGAGAGGACAAAAGGTGTGAAAGGCCAAACAGCAGAGAAACTAACATCAAAGGGTAAACTGTGACAGAGGTAGATGTGGGGGAATGGGAAGGGGGAAGCAAAGGGGAGAAAGGAAAGGTGGATAAGATGGGGGGGGGGTAAATATATATATATAAAGACAAGAAAGAAAGAAAGAAATGGTAAAAGACAGTTAAAATGAATTGGGATGAAAACAAATGTGTCGAGGTGGGGTAGAGCTAATCATCTGAAGTAGCTGAATTCGATGTTGAGACCGTGCCTAACTGGAAGATGAGATGTTGTTCCTCCAGTTTGCGTTGAGCTTCACTGGAACATTGCAGCAGGCCAAGGACAGACATGTGGGCATGGGAGCAGGATCTTGTGTTAAAATGGCAAGTAATGGGAAGGTCAGGGTCCTGAATGCACACAGACCGAAGGTGCTCAGCAAAACGATCACTCAGTCTGCGTTTGGTCCCTCCGATATAGATTAAACCACATTGGGAGCAGCGAATGCACCAGATTGAAAGAGGTGCAAGTGAAAAGCTGCTTAACCTGGAATGAGTGTTTTGGGCCTGGGATGTTAAGCATAGGAGAGGTAACGGGGCAGGTGTTACACCTTCTGCGATTGCATGGGAAGGTGCCATGGGTGATGGGAGAGGTTTTGGGTATGGTGGAATTCACCAAATTCATCACTATCATCCAACTGTACCTTTCCCTTTACGTCTGCCAATTTTAACTGACTGTCATGTTTCATGGCTATTTTCCGAAGTTCAAACTCTCTCTCTTTATCTTTTTCCCTGATCTGTATCTCCCTTTCTCTTTCTTTTTGTTCTGCTAGGGCTATTCTTTCTTTTCTCCTTTCTTCTCTCTCCTTTTCTTTATCCTCTCTATCTCTCTCTCTTTCTTTTTCTTTTTCTGCTCTCTCTCTTTCTTTTTCCTCTCTTTCGTATTCAAACTGCTTTAATTCTTTCTCATGTTCCATTTGTTTAATTTGTAAGGATTTTTTGCCATTTCCAATGAGTCAAACGGTATCTCAGGCAACTTTAAATGCTTAACCACCGCCATAATTACCTCATCTTTTCGCATTTTGTCAGGTAATGTTAACTGCAATGTTTTTGCCAAATCTAACAGTCTGCTTTTCGTCTCTGTCCGTAAGGTACTGCGTGTGACCGTCTCCGCCCCCAAAAACTGCTGAGCCTCTGAAAGAGCCATTGTCCACAACACACGCCCTACTTAAACTGAAATACCACACCTGAAAAGCAACCACAATATGCTCACCCCTCACTGTCTTTAAGTTCACTAAGCCACTCCAATAGATAGACTTTTATCCCGGATGAGCTCCCAATTTGTTATGGGCCAGGGTTTAGAGAACCCCAAAGTGTATCATGGAATTCACCTGACCCACAACTTTTAATAGATTGTGGTATGGGGAGCACACGGCCCACTCTACAGGTGTGATACAACAGAAATGGAAAAGTACTTTTTAAAGCAAAACAATGTTTATTCTATGAACTCAAGTTAACCTTTAAACATACAATGAACATCTTAGCAACCACCAATTCAAATACAACCCCCAAAGAATACAACACTAAGTAATCCTTAATAACTTCCCAAACAACACCCAGAAGACAAAAGAAACACCTTTTAACAGAAGCATATTCGGTTGACATTCACTACTGAGGAAATTTATAATTCTGAATTCACCAAATGATCAAGAGATAGTCTTTTCATGGCAGAGAGATCAACAGTACACCTGCTCTGTCTGGCTTCAGCTCCAACACTGAAAACGAAACTAAAACACATCCTGCAGCAAACAGCCTAAAACAAAAATAAAAAGCTGACAGACAGCCCAGCTCCACCCACACTCTGATATCACTGATAACCACCCATTTCTTAAAGGTACATTTCTTCAACGCCCACTTCTTAAAGGTACTCTCACATGACACTAGCTTAGTGGTAAAAACTGAGCGGCATGGACAAGTTGGGCCTGTTTTCATGCTGTTAACTTCTATGACTCAGTGACTCTTTTTTCCAATTAAGCGGCAATTCTAGCGTGGCCAACCTACCTACCCTGCACATCTTTGGGTTGTTGAGGGTGAGACCCATGTAGACACGGGGAGAATGTGCAAACTCCACACGGCAGTGACCTGGGGCCAGGATTGAACCTGGGTCCTCGGTGCCGTGAGGCAGCAGTGCTAACCACTGCATCACCGTGCTGCCCTCTTCCCAGTATTTCTGACATGGTTTCTGCACAGATGTTCCATCACAAATGCCGCTTTTATTGAGGCTACTTGACACCATGACAACTGCACATCCTGGATCCAGTCTTCAGACACGGACTCATTTGGTCTCCTGGCCGTCCCCCAAATCTGTCCAGCTTACTACCTGTTGGCATATAGAAAAGCTGAGTGGGGCACTGTGTTCTTCTTTCTGAGTCAACAGAAAGCAAATGGGGAGCGTATGTCTGATTTTACCCTGAAGGTTCAGTTTCCTCTGCCAACTCCTGAGCCCCCAATGATACTGGAGCAGCTTCAGCCTCCCTCGTGGACATTATCAGCAATGCACCTTTCCATTTCATCCCAATTACCTGATGCTGGTACTGTGGAATCTTGCTGTCTACCCCAAAATGTAACATGTGACTGAAGCACACAGACTACAAAGGTGAAGAAAACAATATGCCTTTATTACATTGACATCAAAACAGCATGAGATATCAAGGGAGAGATAACTCTAAGAAACAACTATTTATAGAGAATATCCACTGCTGATGCTCCAGATCACTGTCCTAAACAGGACCTTGGCTATTCAATACAGCATTTACCAGGCATGTGTACGCTGGTCCTGCTGTCCAGCTCCTGGCTGAAATCCTGTTCCCCTCTCTCTTCCTGGGGCTTCTCATACCCGGGTGCTGCCAGTTAATCTAACTAAATCCCAGTTTCCCTCCTGACCCTTCAGCAACCAAAGGGGCTTCAAGTTGCTTTGGTATCCTGCTACACTGCCACTTACAAGTCTTAGCTTTGTTCTGGCTGCTTTATCCCTCACCTCACGCCGTTTGGCTTTGTTCTTCAGCTTGTCAAAGAGACTGCTCAGTGCTTTATATATACACTGCCTGCATCTGGCTCGAGTTAACTTCCTCATCTAACTCATTGATGCCTTTGTTCACTCTGGAATTCCAACACACTCCTGACTGTATCTCTCACATACTACTCTCCATAAACTTGAGGTCATCCAAATTTCTGCTGCATGTGTTCACTGATATACATTGGCTCTGGGTCAAGCAAGGTCTTGATTTCGCCGGGTGCGGCTATGCAGAGCTAGGTCGCATATTCGGCAGCTCCTGCTTGGAACGGACTTTTGGGCTCTTTTACAGGGCCCCCACGGCATTTGTTTGACATTTCCCGGTGTGGGAAGAAGGCTGCAATATTCCCCCGACAGTGTCCCCCAGGAAGGGTATGTCTCTTGGTTGCCAGACACAAGCAGAAACAGTAAAAGATTTGGCTGCAACTGCAGGATAAACAGGGCCTCTTCCAGCATGCAGGCGGGGGAAGGGCAAGCTTAAAGCTGCAAGCTGACCTGAGGGCCTGTATCAAAAGTGAATTCTAGCAGCAGAGGGAACAACTGTGAAAAGACATCATCAAGGCCACTGAAGGGACTTCCGGTTGCGGCGATGCCTAGCTAGCCGCACGCTTCGGCGACTCCAGCTCCGACGGACCTTCGGGCTCTTTTAAGAGCCCCAACGGGGAATTTTTCGACGACGCAACCCGGTGTGGGGCGTGTGAGAAGGGAGTCCCCCCCAAACGAAGGAGGAAAAAACCGGCGGCGGCGGCTGCAGCGCGAGGAATCGTCGACCAAAGGGTCAGAAAGAGAGAAGTACAAGATGGCGGCGGAGAAAGCGCAGGCGACATGGGGGCCTGAGCATGAAATTGTGAGACGGTGCGTGGAGCTGCTGAAGAGGGAGGTGCTGACCCCGTTGCTACAGGCAATTGAGGGGCTCAAGGAGACACTAAAGACCCAGGAGACAGAGCTCCGTGTGGTGGAGCAGAAGGTGACAGATATTGAGGACGAGATCCTGGGCCTGGCGGTTAAGACACAGACGCACGAGGCACTTCATAAAAAGTGTACTGAAAGGATCGAAGCCCTAGAAAATGGAGCGCGAAGGAAGAACCTTCGGATACTGGGTCTCCCTGAGGGTGTGGAAGGAGTGGACTGTGGAGCGTACGCAAGTACGATGCTGAGCTCACTGATGGGTGCTGAGGCCCCTTGGAGGTGGAGTGGGCAAATCGGATTCCGGCGAGAAGACCAAAAGCGGGAGAACCACCCAGGGCGATAATCGTGCGATTTTACCGCCTTAAGGATAGAGAAGAGGTCCTGAGATGGGCTAAAAAGGTGCGGAGTAGCAGATGGGAGAATGCAGTGGTACGGGTATACCAGGATTGGAGTGCGGAGGTGGCGAGAAGGAGGGCGAGCTTCAACCGAGCCAAAGAGGTGTTGCATAAAAGGAAGGTGAAGTTCGGGATGCTGCAGCCGGCAAGACTATGGGTCACGTATCAGGAGAGACACCATTATTTCGAGACGGCGGAGGAAGCATGGACCTTCATCAAAGAAGAGAAATTGGATCGGAACTGAGGGACTGATGCTGCAGGAAATGTTATTGTTAATGTTACGGTGGAAGTTAATTGAGAAGTAAACAGGGAAGGGGGGAGACATTAGGGAAATGTGGGCGCCGGTGAGGGGGGAAAGACGGGACATAGTTGGAGAATGGGGAAGGGGAGGGGGAGGGGAAAGGGAGCTGCGCCATAAGAGGCGGGTCAGGTAAAGGGATGTTCCCGCACCAGAAAGAATAAGGCGGGAAGACAGGCGCAAGGCAGATGGGAGTTCCCCACATGGGGGGGGTCGAGGAGTGAGCAGGAGTAGCCGGGTTCAGTTGAAGTCAGCTGACTTACGGAAGTAATATGGGGGGAGCAATCATGCTAGAAAGAGATCTAGCGGGGAGGGGGGGAGGGAGGGGGGGGGGGGGGGACAACTGGGTTGCTGCTGCGGAAATCCAAAAGGAAATGGCTAAAGAGTGGGTGGGCGGGGATGGTGTGCGACGCTGGGGGAGCGAGCGGGAGCGCGGAGGCGGGCTATGGGACTGGCCTAGAGAAGGTAATGGCTAGTCGACACGGGAGGGGGGCAGGTAGCCCCCTAGTGAGGCTGATCACGTGGAACGTGAGAGGCCTGAACGGACCGATAAAAAGGGCCAGAGTGCTCGCGCATTTGAAAGGACTAAGGGCAGACGTGGTTATGCTCCAAGAGACGCACCTAAAGGTGGCGGACCAAGTTAGGCTAAGGAAAGGATGGGTGGGACAGGTGTTCCACTCAGGACTGGACGCAAAGAATAGAGGGGTGGCCATTTTGGTGGGGAAACAGGTCGCATTTGAAGCAAAGAACATCGTAGCAGATAGCGGAGGTAGATATGTAATGGTGAGTGGCAGGCTGGAGGGAATGGAGGTCGTGTTGGTTAACGTGTATGCCCCAAACTGGGACGATGCGGGATTTATGAGACGGATGCTGGGGCGTATACCGGACCTGGAGGTAGGAAACTTGATTTTAGGAGGGGACTTTAATACGGTGCTGGACCCGGGGCTAGATAGATCCAGCTCAAGGACCGGAAGAAGGCCGGCAGCGGCCAAGGTACTTAAGGGGTTTATGGACCAAATGGGGGGAGTGGATCCATGGCGATTTCTTAGACCTAGGGCTAGGGAGTTTTCCTTCTTCTCCCATGTCCATAAAGTGTACTCCCGGATAGATTTTTTTGTTTTGGGAAGGTCGTTGATCTCTAGGGTGGAAGAAGCTGAGTACTCAGCCATAGCGGTTTCGGATCATGCCCCACATTGGGTGGACCTGGAATTAGGAGAGGAAAGGGAGCAGAGAACACTCTGGCGATTAGATGTGGGACTGATGGCGGATGAGGGAGTGTGGGCAAGAGTGCGGGGGTGTATTGAGAGATATCTGGAGGTCAATGACGACGGCGAGGTCCCTGTGGGAGTGGTATGGGAAGCACTAAAAGCGGTGGTCAGAGGAGAGCTGATCTCCATTGGGGCCCACAAAAGGAAAACAGAGGCCAAGGAAAGGGAAAGATTACTGGGGGAGATTTTAAGGGTGGATAGGGAATTTGCAGAGACCCCGGAGGAGGAATTGTACAGGGAGAGGAGACGACTCCAGACGGAATTTGACCTTCTGACCACCAGAAAGGCGGAGGTACTGTGGAGGAAGGCACAGGGGAGGAGGTATGAATATGGGGAAAAGGCGAGTCGCCTGTTGGCTCATCAATTGCGAAAGAGGGCAGCAGCGAGGGAGATAGGAGGAATTAGAGACGAAAGGGGAGACACGGTGCGAAGGGCAGGAAAGATAAATGAGGTGTTCAAGACCTTCTATGAGGAACTGTATAGGTCTCAACCCCCAGAGGGAGAGGAGGGGATGCGGCAGTTCCTGGACCAATTGAGGTTCCCGAAAGTGGAGGAGCGGGGGGTGGTAGGCCTGGGGGCACCGATTGGGGTGGACGAGGTTATTAAGGGACTGGGAAGCATGCAAGCAGGGAAGGCCCCAGGACCAGACGGGTTCCCGGTGGAGTATTACAGAAAATATGTGGACTTGTTGGCCCCGTTGATGGTGAGGACGTTCAATGAGGCCAGGAAAGGGGGGACTCTACCCCCGACGATGTCGGAGGCGACGATATCGTTAATTTTGAAGAGGGATAAAGATCCGTTGTAGTGCGGGTCCTATAGACCCATTTCATTGTTGAACGTGGACGCCAAATTGTTGGCAAAGGTACTGGCATCGAGGATAGAGGACTGTGTCCCGGGGGTGGTGCACGAAGACCAGACAGGGTTCGTAAAAGGGAGACAACTGAATGTTAACGTGCGACGACTATTAGGGGTGATAATGATACCCCCAGTGGAGGGGGAGGCAGAGATAGTGGCGGCAATGGACGCAGAGAAGGCATTTGATAGGGTGGAGTGGGAGTATTTATGGGAAGTGTTAAGGAGGTTTGGGTTTGGGAACAGGTTTATTAGCTGGGTTAGACTTCTTTATGGGGCTCCAACGGCAAGCGTAGTTACAGGTCGACATAGATCGGAGTATTTCCGACTATATAGGGGAACAAGACAGGGATGCCCGCTGTCTCCATTGTTGTTCACGTTGGCAATTGAACCTCTGGCCATGGCGTTGAGAGACTCCAGGAAATGGAGAGGGGTGATTAGAGGGGGAGAAGAACACCGAGTCTCGTTATATGCGGATGACCTATTGTTATACGTGTCGGACCCAGCGGGGGGGATGATAGAGGTTATGCGAATTTTGAGGGGGTTCGGGGATTTCTCTGGGTATAGGCTAAACATGGGGAAGAGTGAATTATTTGTGATACATCCAGGAGACCAGAGTAGAGAGATAGAAGGCTTGCCTCTAAGGAAAGTGGAAAGAAACTTCCGATACCTGGGGATTCAGATCGCTAGGAGCTGGGGAACCTTGCACAGACTTAATCTGACACGGTTGGTAGAACAAATGGAGGAGGACTTCAAGAGGTGGGACATGCAGCCTCTATCGCTGGCGGGCAGGGTGCAAGCAATTAAGATGATGGTCCTCCCGAGGTTCTTATTTGTATTTCAATGTCTCCCTATACTAATCACTAAGACCTTTTTTAATAAAATAGACAGGAGCATCACGAGCTTCGTGTGGGCAGGGAAAGTTCCGAGAGTAAGGAGGGGGTTCCTTCAGCGTAGTAGGGACAGAGGAGGATTGGCACTACCGAACTTGGGCGATTACTATTGGGCCGCCAATGTGGCAATGATACGTAAATGGATGATGGAGGGTGAGGGAGCGGCGTGGGAAAGACTGGAGAGAAAGTCCTGTAAAGGGACGAGTTTAGAGGCGCTGGTGACGGCGCCGCTACCGATCTCACCTAAAAAGTTTACCACAAACCCGGTGGTGGCGGCAACATTGAATATCTGGGGACAGTGGAGGCGACAGAGAGGGGTGCGGGGAGCCCTGGTGGGGTCCCCAATCAGGAACAACCATAGGTTCGCCCCAGGAAGAATGGATGGAGGATTTCAGAGCTGGTTCCAGTTGGGAATTAGGAGGGTGGGAGATTTATTTATAGATGGGACTTTTGCGAGCTTGGGAGCATTGGAGGAAAAGTATAAGTTGCCCCGTGGAAATTTCTTGAGATATATGCAGGTGAGGGCATTTACTAGACAACAGGTGAGGGAATTTCCGTTGCTCCCGACACAGGGGATACAGGACAGGGTGCTTTCAGGGGTGTGGGTCGGAGAGGGCAAGGTGTCAGAGATTTACCGAGAGATGAGGGAAGAGGGGGAGGAGTCGGTGGGCGAACTAAAAGGAAAGTGGGAAGAAGAACTAGGGGAGGAGATAGAGGAGGGTATGTGGGCTGATGCCCTAAGCAGGGTAAATTCCTCTTCCTCATGCGCCAGGCTTAGCCTGATTCAATTTAAGGTGCTACATAGAGCACACATAACGGGAGCAAGATTGAGCAGGTTCTTTGGAGTGGAGGACAAATGTGGGAGGTGTGGCGGGAGCCCGGCAAACCACGCACATATGTTTTGGGCATGCCCGGCACTGGAAGGGTATTGGAAGGGAGTGACGGGAGTGATTTCGCGGGTGGTGAAGGCCCAGGTCAAACCAGGCTGGGGGTTAGCTCTATTTGGAGTTGCGGAAGAGCCGGGAGTGCAGGAGGCGAAAGAGGCCGACGTTGTGGCCTTTGCGTCCCTAGTAGCCCGGCGCAGGATCCTACTCATGTGGAAGGAGGCGAATCCCCCCGGACTGGAGGCCTGGGTAAATGATATGGCGGGGTTCATTAAACTGGAGCAGATAAAGTTTGCCCTGAGAGGATCGGCTCAAGGGTTCACCAGGCGGTGGCAGCCATTTCTCGACTACCTAGGGGAACGTTAGAGGGAAGACAGATGACCAGCAGCAGCAACCCAGGGGGAGGGGCGGGGGGGGGTTTAGTTTAGGTCAAAGATAAAGGGGTTTTGTTACTTGTGTATTGTTTAAAATTTCTGTATTGTTATTGTTGCGTTTGCTTTGTAAGAGGGGAAAAATTGTTGTTTGGGAAAAAAATTTCAATAAAACATTTATAAAAAAAAAGCAAGGTCTTGATTTCAAAATTGTCATCCATGCTTTCAAATCCAATCGTGGCCTTGACCTTCTATCTTTATAATATCTTGCAGTACCACAACTCTCCAAGTCACTTGCACACTTCTAATTCTGGCCACTCTACAACTATATTTGCTCTACCGTTGATCGCTGTCCCTTCAGTTGTCTAGGCCCAAGTGCTGGAATTCCCTACCTACACATCTCCAACTTGCTTTCTTCATTTAATACACTCCTTAAAACCTACCTCTTTGGCAATGCCTTTTGATCATCTGACATACCTCCTTCTGTCATACGTTCTTTTAAAGTGCTCCTGTGAAATGTGGCAGATTTCATTACATTTAAAATGCTTTACAAGTGATCACATATCAGCCAAACATAAAGAGAGCAGGAGCCCTGCCTATTGACAAATCTCATTGCCTGTTCATTTGATGCCCTGATAGCCACACGGGTGCAAATGGTAATACCCTGCACCTGTGGGAATCCAGCGATGGAAGGCCATGGCCGGGATTCTCAGAGCCCACGCCGGGTCGGAAAATCGGCGGGGGCGTGGGAAATTCCCGCCACGCCGCTCTGCCGCCAATTCACCGGTTGCTGGGGAATCGGTGCCAATCGCGCCTGCGCGGCGCCGGTCGGGGGCCGCTGAAATAGGCCCCCGTGGCAATTCTCCGCGGGCAACCAGCCGAACCCCCACCAGCATGGTTTACATCTGGTGCCACCTGGCGGGAGCTCAGACCCGCGGCCACGATGGCGGTCCTGGTTGGGGGGGGGGGGAATCTGACTCCGGGGGAGCCTCAGTGGTGGCCAGGCCCGCAATCGGGGGCCACTGATCGGCTGGCCAACGCGATCTGGGGGGGGACCTACCTTACTCCGCGTGGGCCCTCTCTGTGGCTCCGCCATGTCGGCAGCGCCGGCGCCGAAGTGAGCCGCCGCACGCTTGCACGGACCCACTTGCGGCCGCCGTGCACATGCACGGCTGCACAGTCTGGATAGCAGGGCCCCACCAGCAGCCAGAGCTGCAGGGCGCATGTCGGGGCCCTGCTAGCCCCCTGGAAAACGGAGCACCACCCCGGACTTTTGGGGAAAATGTCTGGAGTGATTCTCGCCCGTTTTCCGGTGGGCTTAGTCCCCAAACGGGAGAATCCCGGCCCATGTCTTTGTGGAATTAAATGTACTGCAAATAAGGCATCAGTGACCCGTGATATGCAATCAGATGCTTAAGAGATGCCACCAAGGTCCAATGCCTATCGTTGCAATGAGCTAGAAGTGAAAAGTTCAACGTCAGTGATTTTAAGGCGTGGCAACTAGTACCATAAGACATAGAAACAGAATTAGGCCATTCGACCCGTCGAGTCTGCTCTGCCATTCAATCATGACTGATATGTTTCTCATCCCCATTTTCCTGCCTTCTCCCCATAATCCCTGATCCCCTTATAAACCAAAACCCATCTATCTCTGTCTTAAAAACACTCAATGATTTTGCCTCCACAGCCTTCTGCAATAATGAGGTACAGAGATTCACCACCCTCTGGCTGAAGAAATTCCTCCTCATCTCAGTTTTAAAGGATTGTCCCTTCAGTCTGCGGCTGTGGCCTCGGGTTCTAGTTTTTCCGATTAGTGGAAATATCCTCTCCGCGTCCACTCTATCCAGGCCTTTCAGTATCCTATAAGTTTCAATAAGATCCCCCCTCATCCTTCTAAACTCCAATGAGTACAGACCCAGAGTCCTCAACCGCTCCTCATATGACAAGCTCTTCATTCCAGGGATCATTCTTGTGAACCTCCTCTAGACCCTTTCCAAGGCCAGAACATCCTTCCTTAGATTATGGGGCCCAAAAGTGCTCACAATACTCCAAATGTGGTCTGACCAGAGCCTTATACAGCCTCAAAGTACATCCCTGCTCTTGTATTCCAGCCCTCTCGACATGAATGCTAAATTATGTCAGAGATCTTCCTCAGTGAGGGCACAAATCTCAAATACCATCTGCCAAGACAGGCACCATCTCCTGCAGAAACCTGGTTGAATTGATGTTTACGATGGTGGATACGAGTTGTTGTTAGCTGATCACTAACTTGCAAAGGCAATAGCAAATCATTGCAATACCTGGCCAAGCATTACCATAGACAAAACACATACAAAGAAAAACCACAACAGCATCAAGGAGGGTCCTCTCCAATCCGGGAGGGAATGCCTCGCTCAGTATAGTTAGTCATAAGCTACATGTGACACTGGATCATCATCACGCAACTGTCAGTTTCCAAAAGAAGAGTATCAGCATCGGATCATAGACTGAGAACCCTGTTACAACCTGTAAAATTTATGAACGTCAAGCATAAAAGGAAGAGTTCAAAATGAAACATTCTTTGTTTGAGTGAAGCGTGCTGGAAAGATGTAGGTAATTTTACATTAGGCAGCATTACATTCATCTGCTGAGGAAGTCAATAGCAGAACAGAAGAGTGGCTGGTCTAAAAACCCTCCAGATTTGGGCCATTGCTAGTGTCACAGTAGCTCCCAAGTAAGTGTTTTTAGAATTGGGCCTGAATCCAAAGTGGGACCTGGGGCTGGGTTGGAGATGAGTTTTCAGCCGGGATAGGGTGAACTGGGGCTGGCTATTGCTGAGTGCATTGTTTGCGAATCAGGGCCGAGGGATGGCTTGAGGTTGGCAGCAATAGATTGGAGATTTGGGAACTGCAGCATGGTTCTTTCAGGGGTTAATGTTACACCTAGCTACACATTCAGGTAACTTAATTACTCTCTATATCTGAAGCAATTACTAGGCCTGGTTCCCTGAGTGCAGAAAATGCACTTTCCAGATGTCTCACACTATCTCACTCTACTTTTACAGAAGTAACACGAGTGAGAGGACACAACCTCCGAATATTTAGCTATCTTTGTCCTGATTGAAATGGATAAGGAGGCACTGGAGAGCACTGGGCAGACAAGGTTGTCATAACCAGCATGAGGCTTACAGGGTGGCAACAATTAGACACCCCAGCCGGGATTCTCCGAAATTCCGGCCAAGTGTTGATGCTGGCGTCAAAACCGGCACGAGCGACGCCGGCGTCAACGGGCCTCCAGGCCCAGTCATTCTCCCCTTCCTCAGGGGCTAGCACGATGCCGGATTGCTGTGTGCTGCTCCGGCGCAGAAAGCCAGCCCTACACGGCGGGCCCTAATCGCCACGGGGGCTGCTTTCAACGACCCCCGATCAGCGCCGCGGTGACTGTGCCGGCACGATTGCCACCGAATCTCCAGTCACCAGAAAATCGGCGGCATGGCGTCGGAGTGACGTAGCGGGATTCGCGCGCCCCCCCCCCCGCGATTCTCCGACCCGGCGCGGGCTCAGAGAATCCCGCCCCCCGTAAACCTCACCGAATAAGAGCTCCCCCATGAAGGCTGCGAGAACTCAAAACCATAGAACATACAGGGCAGAAAGAGGCCATTCGGCCCATCGAGAATGCACCGACCCACGTAAGTCTGCACTTCCACCCTATCCCCACAACCCAATAACCCCTCGAAACCTTTTTTGGGCACTAAGGGCAATTTATCACGGCCAATCCACCTAACCTGCACGTCTCTGGACTGTGGGAGGAAACCGGAGCACCAGGAGGAAACCCACACAGACACGGGGAGAACGTGCAGACTCCGCACAGACAGTGACCCAGCGGGGAATCGAACCTGGGACCCTGGCACTGTGAAGCCACAGTGCTATCCACTTGTGCTACCGTGCTGCCCGAATTATCTCATGTGCAATTATCTCTTATAAAGTCTCTCATATAATGTCGGCGCGTTTTGGTACCAACAGCAGAGGCCTGGCAGAGATCTTTGGTGTATTGTAAATAATAGTTTATTGCAATAAAACTTTGTTTCATTTAAACCACTCAGTGTGGACTCCTTCATGGTCTACAAAAAGGATGTAAAGCATTAGATATGGGAAGACTGGAACCCAAATACAACAAAAATTGGCATTCCTGGCAGTGTAGATGGCCTGTCAGAGGAGTCTCTCCAGGATGACTCATTCAGCTGATGAACATAATAGTGATAGTGGATAGAGCAGGAGGTGGCTCACTAGAGCACAGGTTCAGGTCTTAGCTCTGCTAAAGAGAACAGAAGTGAAAGATTCAGTGCTCCAACTCAAAAGGAATCTCATATGTGCATCAACAATTGCTTAAGCCACTGAATATCCTGCCAAAGAGCTGTTGCACCATGTCTGACTTCACTTCCAAATTATGTGGCATTCTAGTGCAAGAGTGAAACATGGCACAAGGTCATAAGACATAGGAGCGGAAGTAAGGCCATTCGGCCCATCGAGTCCACTCCACCATTCAATCATGGCTGATTTCAACTCCATTTACCCGCTCTCTACATAGCCCTTAATTCCTCGAGAAATCAAGAATTTATCAACTTCTGTCTTAAAGACACTCAATGTCCCGGCCTCCACCGCCCTCTGTGGCAATGAATTCCACAGACCCACCACTCTCTGGCTGAAGACATTTCTCCTCATTTCTGTTCTAAAGTGACTCCCTTTTATTCTAAGGCTGTGCCCCCGGGTCCTAGTCTCCCCTGCTAATGGAAACAACTTCCCTACGTCCACCCTATCTAAGCCATTCATTATCTTGTAAGTTTCTATTAGATCTCCCCTCAACCTCCTAAACTCCAATGAATATAATCCCAGGATCCTCAGACGTTCATCATATGTTAGGCCTACCATTCCTGGGATCATCCGTGTGAATCTCCGCTGGACCCGCTCCAGTGCCAGTATGTCCTTCCTGAGGTGTGGGGCCCAAAATTGCTCACAGTATTCTAAATGGGGCCTAACTAGTGCTTTATAAAGCTTCAGAAGTACATCCCTGCTTTTATATTCCAAGCCTCTTGAGATAAATGATAATATTGCATTTGCTTTCTTAATTACGGACTCAACCTGCAAGTTTACCTTTAGAGAATCCTGGACTAGGACTCCCAAGTTCCTTTGCACTTCAGCATTATGAATTTTGTCACCGTTTAGAAAATAGTCCATGCCTCTATTCTTTTTTCCAAAGTGCAAGACCTCGCACTTGCCCACATTGAATTTCATCAGCTATTCCTTGGACCACTCCCCTAAACTGTCTAAATCTTTCTGCAGCCTCCCCACCTCCTCAATACTACCTGCCCCTCCACCTACCTTTGTATCATCGGCAAACTTAGCCAAAATGCCCCCAGTCCCGTCATCTAGATCATTAATATATAAAGCGAACAGCCGTGGCCCCAACACTGCACCCTGCGGGACACCACTTGTCATCGGTTGCCATTCCGAAAAAGAACCTTTTATCCCAACTCTCTGCCTTCTGCCTGACAGCCAATCCATGTTAGTACCTTGCCTCAAATACCATGGGCCCTTATTTTACTCAGCAGTCTCCCGTGAGGCACCTTATCAAAGGCCTTTTGGAAGTCAAGATAGATAACATCCATTGGCTCTCCTTGGTCTAACCTATTTGTGATTTCTTCAAAGAACTCTAACAGGTTTGTCAGGCACGACCTCCCCTTACTAAATCCATGCTGACTTGTCCTAATCCGACCCTGCACTTCCAAGAATTTAGAAATCTCATCCTGAACAATGGATTCTAGAACCTTGCCAACAACCGAGGTTAGGCTAATTGGCCTATAATTTTCCATCTTTTTTCTTGTTTCCTTCTTGAACAGGGGGGTTACAACAGCGATTTTTCAATCCTCTGGGACTTTCCCCGACTCCAGTGACTTTTGAAAGATCATAACTAAAGCCTCCACTATTTCTTCAGCTATCTCCCTTCGAACTCAAAGATGTAGCCCACCTGGGCCCGGAGATTTAACAATTTTTAGACCTCTTAGTTTCTCTAGCACTTTCTCCTTTGTGATGGCTACCATATTCAACTCTGCCCCCTGACTCTCCTGAATTGTTGGGATATTACTCATGCCTTCTACTGTGAAGACTGACGCAAAGTACTTATTTAGTTGCTCAGCTATTTCCTTCTCTCCCATCACTAGATTACCAGCGTCATTTTGGAGCGGCCCAATGTCTACTTTTGCCTCCCGTTTGTTTTTACTGTATTTAAAGAAACTTTTACTATCATTCCTAATGTTACTGGCTAGCCTACCTTCATATTTGATCCTCTCTTTCCTTATTTCTCTCTTTGTTATCCTGTTTGTTTTTGTAGCCTTCCGAATCTTCTGACTTCCCACTACTTTTTGTCACATTATAGGCTTTCTCTTTTGCTTTGATGCATTCCCTAACTTCCTTTGTCAGCCATGGCTGCCTAATCCCCCCTCTGATAACCTTTCTTTTCTTTGGGCTGAACCTCTGTACTGTGTCCTCAATTACTCCCAGAAACTCCTGCCATTGCTGTTCTACTGTCTTTCCCACTAGGCTCTGCTCCCAGTTGATTTTCGTCAGTTCCTCCCTCATGCCCCTGTAGTTACCTTTATTTAACTGTGACACCTTTACATCTGATTCTACCTTCTTTCTTTCAAATTGCAGACTGAATTCTACCATATTATGATCACTGCCTCATAAGTGTTCCCTCACTTTAAGATCTTTTATCAAGTCTGGCTCATTACATAACACTAAGTCCAGAATGGCCTGTTCCCTCGTGGGCTCCATCACAAGCTGTTCCAAAAAGCCCTCCTGTAAACATTCAATGAATTCCCTTTCTTTGGGTCCACTGGCAACATTATTTACCCAGTCCACCTGCAAATTGAAGTCCCCCATGATCACTGTGACCTTGCCTTTCTGACAGGCCCTTTCTATTTCGTGGTCCATTTTGTGCCCCTGGTCCTGACCACTGTTAGGAGGCCTGTGCATAACTCCCATTATGTTTTTTTTGCCTTTGTGGTTCCTCAACTCTACCCACACAGACTCCACATCATCTGACCCTATGTCGTTTAGTGCTATTGATTTAATTTCATTCCTAATTAACAAGGCAACCCCGCCCCCTCTGACCACCTCTCTGTCTTTTCGATAGGTTGTGAATCCCTGGATGTTTAAATGCCAGTGCTGAACCCCCTGCAACCACATCTCTGTGATGCCTACCACATCATACCTGCCAGTCACAATCTGGGCCACAAGCTCATCTACCTTGTTCCGTACACTGCGCACATTTAAATATAGCACCTTTAATTCTCTATTGACTGTCTCTTTTTGTTTTCTTAGTGTGGTGGACCTTGGTTTACTGAGCCTTTCCATACACTGTGTCATATTTTGTGAGATGGGGACTATCGCAACCTCTCCTGAGTTCTGTCTTTTCGTGCTTTTTTTTTTTCCTAAGCAGCTACGCTTCCCACTGATTACTTCACCTCTTGGTTCCCTGACTTTCCCTTCCCCCCCAATCTCTAGTTTAAAGTCCTATTGACCACCCTATTTACTCTTTTTGCCAGAACACTGGTCCCAGCTCGGTTCAAGTGGAGTCCATCCCAACGGCATAGGTCCCCCCTGTCCCAAAACTGATGCCAGTGTCGCATGAAAAGGAACCCCTCTTTCCCACACCACTCTTTCAGCCACGTGTTAACTTCCCTTATTCTTGCATCCCTATGCCAATTTGCACGTGGCTCGGGCAGTAATCCGGAGATGACGACCCTTGAGGACCTGTTTTTTAATTTTAATCCTAGCTCTTTATAATCTCTAAACAGGTCCTCTTTCCTAGACTTGCCTATGTTGTTGGTACCGACATGGACCACAATAACTGGATTCTTCCCCGCCCTCTCCAGTATCCTTTCAAGCCGGTCAGAGATGTCCAGCACCCGAGCACCGGGCAGGCAACATACCATGCGGGGCTCTTTATCCTGCTCACAAAGGATACTATCTATCCCCCTGATAATAGAATCCCCTACAACTACAACTTGCCTATTTACTCCCTCCCCTTGAATGGCCTGCTGAACCTTGGTGCCTTGGTCAGCTGACTCATCCCTCCTGCAGCCCTGTTCGCCATCCACACAGGGAGCAAGTGCCTCGTATCTGTTGGACAGTGTCAAGGGCTGAGGCTCCTGAGTTCCTGACTGCTGGTTCCCTTTACCTGTCTGACTTGCAGTCACACCCTGCTGTCCCTGGCCAATGGAAGGATTTAAACTACTTACTCTGACAGGTGTGACTGCCTCCTGAAACACAAGTGTCCAGGTAAGTCTCCCCCTCCCGGATGTGCCTCAGTGTTTGAAGCTCAGACTCCAGCATAAGGCAAGTGAAATTACTCTGAAAGTATATCAGCAAATTGGAGAAAAAGTTTTGACTGCTGGAGGTATTTCCTACCACTGGAAGCTCCAGGTTACAAAATTGATGCTTTGTAGACCACAAAGCACAACTTCAAAGAATCACATTCTTCTTTAATAGATTTTAATGTTTTTATGAAAACAGCCGTATGCTATCATTACACGCTTCTATAATAGAGTTCAATATTCTTAAAGATAACACAAATCTTTCTTCTCAAAAAAATTCCATTATATCTAAAATACAATTAATTTCCATAGTACACATTTTCATTGTCAACACTATAAATACAGTATTTATAATACCATAGAGCAAATAATGAGGGCACACAGTTGAGTGCACACCTCTGCCACGCTGTGTTACCTCACTGTTATTACAATAATGCAGCTCTTAGGGCTTTTCCTTGTCTGTTTGATGCTCTGTAACTAGAAAACTGAAAAAAGAAATATTTTATTCAGAGCTTCCATCTTATTGAGGAGACTTTCTGCCAATCCACATCCAATAACCTGTTCGGAAAACTCTTCTCACATCTTGACAGCTGTGACAAATTCCACCACAGCCAGAGACAATTTACAACATTCTAAATAAAACCCACAACATTCTAAAAATAATATCAGTTTGCTCTCTTGGTCAATGTTAACAGATCCTTTCAAAAGAACTCCACGATCTGCATCTATATCTCCACCATAAACTAACCAGTTCTTCCTTGGCCATACCCTATCTGCATTCCAGCTATAGTTGAAGTCCGTCCAATAGGTTTTGGGGTATATTGTTCGCAAACAAACAGGGTTTACATTACCTCCACTCACCTTTAGTGGCATAGATAAAACATTTGCTGGCAAACTCCTTGTTGGGGTCTGCCAATCTTCCACTGAAGTTACAGCAACAGCAACATCGGCAGAAAGCCCCCATCCCAACCACAGAAATTCCCAGCAATAATTCTAAAAGAACAAGTATTAATATTTATCATATGAGCTATCTCAAAAGAGTTTAAATGGATGGTTAAGTAAAATGTCTGCTTAAATATAAGTGTTTTATGAATGTACAAAGGTTCTTAAGTTCAACACATACTGCACTTTTCTGCTTCCTGTCCTTGCCTTTTGCAGCATAACTCTTTCCAATTAAAGGGAACTTGAAGATATCGGCGTTCTCTGCAACATACAAATGCACACATTTTACAAAGGAGATGTACCATTTTAAATGGAATTTATTGATTGTTACCAGATTTGTTCTCTTGAGCTCAGAAATCAGTGTAATTGCCAAATATTTTCAAATTGGTATTCCATTCCAACGCTGAACTTTATGGAAACTGTGGAAAAATTATGTAAATTTGTCGAATGGAAATTCACCATCTAAGGTCAATTTTAAAATTGTTAACTTAAGCTGGTTATTCCTCTGTTGTTACTGGCAGAACATTATTCTCTAATACTAGTACTAAGGGGCCACAGGAAGAAGAGACTATGTTGGAATGAGGCTTGCGGGGAAATCTTCCCCTCCCTGTAGCAGCAGGAAATGAAATGAAAATCGCTTACTGTCACAAGTAGGCTTCAAATGAAGTTACTGAGAAAACACCCCTTGTCGCCACATTCGGGCGCCTGTTCAGGGAGGCTGGTACGGGAATCAGGGGTGGTGGGCAGGCATACTTAACTTGGCCTGAATGAATAAATAATTTTACCATTTGTAGTTTGGAATTTTGTTCTCCCAATTTTCAAGTCGGGTAAAAGGCAGGTCAAATATCAGACTTATAATGTCATAAACCACATTTGCATTAATTAATTTCTCACAAATGCTCATGAAAAGATCAACTGGCTCGTATTGTGTTCTTCCACCAAATTAAGTGTCCCAAAAGCAGCTAATTAGAACATTCCATTTTATGACTATCTATAAATGGCGCGCACTTCATCCATGTCAATAGATAGTGCTTTCATCTTCCTTACACACTGATTCTGAAATATATTGAGTGACTGTAATACAAGCTATGCCAAGTCTAGGCATAGGAGGCATGTCTAGCTGGGAGGAGGTGAGACAGAGGCAGAGCAAGGGGGTGGAAAGGACAGCGAGGGGGGGGGGGGGGGAGTAGTGTAAGGTGAGATGGCGGTAGGACCAGGGAGGGGGATGGACAAGAGGAAGAGTGATAGTTGTAAACCTTAACAGATTTCTGGAGAAAGGTGAAATGTCAAGGGAGCATGTCTAAGAAGCTGTTCAGGAAATAAGGCCACGCTGTCACGGACATATTAAGAGACTATCCAGGGGATGATTCCACCCTGTTAGAGGTATGTTTCAGACACTATCCGGGAGTTCAGGCCATCCTGCTGGAACATGTTTATAAGACCTTCCAGGGCATTAGGCCATGCTGTCAGGGGCATGTCCAAGACTTTCTCGCACTTTCCAGGTCATGTTAGCGGGCTCTGCATGGCACACATATCTTGGTCCTAGTCTTGGGTGAGGGAAGGTCTGTTTGGGCAGTGAGAACATGTACAGAATGGTGTGTAGGCATGGTCAGTCAATTAAAACTGTAGGTCAGAGTCATGGTATTGGGAAGAAGAGGGCATAGGTACATTCATGAGAAGTATCTGAATTCTGCAGTTAGGCAGCTATAAAGTCAGTAGTGTGTAATTGGATGGTCACAGGAGGGGCTCAGAAAGAAAGGGTGCATGTGGCCTCGAGAAGAAGTCATCAGATCAACAATGGGCATGGAGCCATCAACATTGAAGGTAGCGGGGGGAGGGGGGGGGAGGGGGAAGAGGCTTGAATGTAACAAGGAGGGATTGAAAATAGGAGGCAGTGACTGAGGGGGTTGATGGGAATGATATGGTGGGTGACTGGGGGAAATTGGAGGGTTCTGTTCACACTCAAGGTTAGGAGCACTATTTTCGCCTTTACTGATTAATGATGCAGTTGGAAAAGGAAGTTTGAGAAAATGATATGGGAAGAGTCTCAAAGCCTTGGGAAGAGTTCAGTACTACTATTTTGGGGACGATTGAAGGGGCAACCTATTAATTATTTTCTTCAGCCATGGAGAACAGGTCTTAGCTGAGTACTGATGTAAAGAGTCAAATGCCCACTGAAGGAGTATTGCTCCTTTACAAATGGGGTGAATTCATTAAGCCCATTCTTTCCATGTGAGAATTCATTAAGCCTTGGGGCTACATTTAAGGTGGTCTGAATGGCCATCTGTTCCTGACAAAAGGCATGTAAAAAGGGAAATGGGATCAAACAATCAAGGGCCACAGTTGCTAGACAAAAGCTGCATGCACACTAAAAGTCTCAATGTTCCTAATTTAATGTTCATGGCTTACAAGGTATTGGGCTTAGTCATGACAGTTGAACAAGGCTCGTCTATCGATAGTAAGTGTCTAAGCTAATGGATGCAAGCTTACAATAGCCTGACTGAGCCATATAGAACATGGCTGTACTCACCCTATTCAAGGCTCTCATTGTAAATGCACAGTCATGTCCATGGGGGGGGAGACTCAGCCATATACGGATCATCATGATGTGCTTTACCGCAAGGGGTGGCCTGGGATGCCATGCCTAAACAGAGGTCAGGTTGAACAGGATTTCAGGCTTGGTGATGTAAGGAGAGCATTCAAGGGGAAGTTTCCATGATGTCTCAATTCTCTTCATTCAGATACTAGAAGTTGAAAAAATAGGCTACAGCGCTGCCCATCACCAATTGGCACAGGCCCAAAAACGTAACCTGAGCAGCAGTTGGGAGTGGTGCTTCAGAAAGTCCCAGGTGCTCCTGAAAAGGAGAAAAATCCACGAAAACGTGTAGAGACCAATGGTACATAGAGGATACAGCTGATATGAGATAGTGCAAGACAATGCCACAGATACCTTTGTTTGTCCAGGGATTGCCACCTTCTCTTTGAAGAACTAGTATCTCAAGTACCTGGAGGGCATCCCATACCAGTGACTTTGAAAGTGACCACCACATTGACCATTTCCTTCTAGGGCTCCACTGGGGACCTTTGCAGAATATCACAATTGGCAACACACATGCAGAAGCGAGGTGACAGATGACCATTTTAATAAAGCTCACCGTTATGTCCATTGCATGGGTTACACAAGCCAGGCTGCCAGAGCTATTGGATTCGCAGCAATCACAGGTTTCCAGCAAATGCGGGGCACCATCAATTGCTCACATGCGGCCCTGAAAGCTTCCCAGTAGCATCCTGTGAATCTCATCAATAGGAAATTATTTCTCTCTCCAAACATTCAGCTAATTTATGAAAGTGGATCTTTCATGTTTGTAAGATGTAGTCTGGGAGCTCTCATGCCTCTTACATCTTGACTCACTCACAAGTGCCACAGGTCTTTGAGGAACCTTGGTGCTCACAGGGCAGGGATTCATCAGGGACAAGAGGTACCCCCAAAAGATCTGGCTGATGACATCCGTTTGCCATCCACAGTGGTGCTGAAGAGAGATACAACGCTACACATTCTGCCACCAGATCTTTGATCGATAAAATAATTTTGCTTCTGAAAGATGCATTTCCAATGTTTGGAACAGTCAGGCGGGTCTCTCCAGAAAGTGATCCGCATAATTGTTGTTTGCTGCATCCCGCGTGACCTAGTGCTATAAAGTGGAGATATTTTACTAATGAGAAATCGAGGAGCAAGATGTCTCCTCAGATGAGGAGCATGAATTAAATGAATGAAAATCGCTTATTGTCACGAGTAGGCTTCAATGAAGTTACTGTGAAAAGCCCCTAGTCGCCACATTCCAGCGCCTGTTCGGGGAGGCTGGTACGGGAATCGAACCGTGCTGCTGGCCAGCCTTGGTCTGCTTTAAAAGCCAGTGATTTAGCCCAGTGAGCTAAACCAGCCCCAAATGAAAAGACCAAGCATTAAGATGAGCCACATGAAGACACCATTGTGTAGGTACGTGGGCAGCACATTCGCATTGTGGGGCAGCACGGTAGCATTGTGGATAGCACAATTGCTTCACAGCTCCAGGCTCCCAGGTTCGATTCCGGCTTCGGTCATTGTCTGTGCGGAGTCTGCACATTCTCCCCGTGTGTGCGTGGGTTTTCTCCGGGTGCTCCGGTTTCCTCCCACAGTCCAAAGATGTGCAGGTTAGGTGGATTGGCCATGATAAATTGCCCTTAGTGTCCAGAATTGCCCTTAGTGTTGGGTGGGGTTACTGATGTTGCTAACTTTTGGTTGGCTCTTAGTAAATGTTGCTCGTTGTGTCTTTACTTAATTTTCTGTTCTATAACCTTTGCTCTAGAGTCGCCAGGTATCTTTATACCACCACGAGGTTCAAGTTCAAGTACTGATCAATAACTCAATACACCAGTTAGTAAGCTTCAAATCAAAACACATTTATTATACACAGTCAATATCTACTCATGTATAAAACTCTACTTACTAGACTATCTGTAACACTAAGAAGCCTATCCTTAGCTTTGGAACTGGCCCACCAGGTCAGGGGAACAAATGGCCTTTCGTTCGATTCTGAGTCTGCAGGCTTCAAAGCTGGTATAGACTGGTAGCTAGGAGCGCCTATCTCGTAGCGTGCGTTAACTGGAGACTTACTTATTTGGTGCAGCTGCTAGGCAGGTCACGGTTAAGGGTTGTTTCGAGCTGCTGAGAGGCCCTGCCAAGAAGGACGAATTGAACTTGGGGATTCTATTTTATAGTCCCCAGGGGCTTCATGCTCTTTTGGGCGTACCCCGTACCTGGTTCCAAGTGATTGGCCTAAGTTCTGATCACTTGGATCGATTTCTCCAATACTGGAGCTGTTCCCTGATCGCTGGGCGGTTCCTAAGTGTCCGTTGGCCTTCCTTTGTCTTGGCTCCTGCTGGCGCCGAGGAGTCTGGCTTGGCCTTGTTCACCTTAACTGTTTCCAATTGTTCCCGGGGATCGCTCATCGGTATGTAGATGGTTGTTAGTTTCAGTGCTGTCTGGGTTCCTGCAAGTTCTGATTTCAGGAAACTTTGCACCTGCTTGTTTTTCCTGCGTTGGCTGAATTTCCCTGCATTCTTAGTGGATCTCCATTTTAAAGTCGGGAAGTGGCCAAGCCAGGTAGCTACACTCCTTCCTTGTGATCCTTAACGCGAAGCACTCTTCCATGGCCTTTACACTGACCATAACTATACAAGAAAATTTTAACTGACAATTCTAAGTGGCGCTATGTCACAACAGGGACATGCAGTACAACATAGTTTTTAAAAACGGTACCTTTAACTATCTTCCATAAACTACACTCACTTAAACATCCAATCATACTAACTTCCTAACAATACAAAAATAATAGCAGCATTCACATTTTCCTCTGGCTTGGCGGTCAAGCACAGAGTTGGACAATCTTTTAGTTGCAAATGAGACATAGTTCTTTATTCACAAATGACGCAACAAATGTCCTTTATTGTAGATCAAGGGGTTCGGGGGCCTGGTGAAAACCGAAAATAGGGGATCTCATCCTGTAGACCGGGTGCGAGAGCGGTAGGCTCTCCTTCGCCATTTCCTCATGCGGATAGTCTGCACGATGCTGCAGATTATCGCCAATGCTAAAAGGGATTCAATTACGTATGAAAGGGAGTACCACGTTATAAACCTATCACACCATGATGGTGTGTTGTTACTTTTCACTGGGCTCTGGGTGCTATGGGGAAGTGAATCATTGACGGCCGGGGGCGGGTTGGGGTCAGGGGGTTCGCGTTCGCGCGTAACCGAATACAAATTATAATGGTAACGAAAAACACGTATGATGTCTTCATTGTTCTCTTCTCTCTTCTCTTCCTTTTCGTCTCTTCTCTCTTCCTGGAGCTTTTGGAATTCTGTGGATCAAGCATAGTTTCTGTTACTATCTTATTTAATATCTTGTACGTTAGCATGTCTGTCGTTTAGTGCCAATTTCCCTTTATAATTGGTCACCATGTGTGACTCCCTCATTTTTTTTTAAAACCGGATATTTGGACGAGACATCTAAGAAAATACTGCCGTACTGCGAGCCGTCTCGCAGCCTGTGTGATTTACCATCCCAGTGTTTGAGGATGTATATAGCATAGGGAAGCAACCTTAAGGGTTGTCAAAACCAAACAAAAGAATTTTGAACGTAACGAGCCAAAATGGGGTGCGTATGGGCCGCGGCGGGTAGGATTTGGATGGAATCCCCGGGTAGGGCGGTGATCAATGCCATATGTGCTCTACCCGAGCGTAGCTGACCAGAGGGGGGGTCTTCAGGCAGGGCGGGGACCAATGTCGTTTCTCCACTGCCTGAGCAACCGGCAAGAACGGGTAAGAATGTGGTCGTTGTGGGTGGCTGCCTCTCGAATTAGGAGAGCAACTATGAGTCGGGTTCTATCGAGAGACTAGTTCCTCTAAACTATTGTCTGGGACAAACTTGTGCCTTTAACAATTTTCTGTCGACAGACTAGTTCCTTTGAACTATTGTCTGGGACGTGTCCGGGGGGGGCATTAAAGGAGTGGTTACATGGGGCCGTGAAAACGTTCGAGTTTACACACAACACTTAACGATAACATTAACGAACAAACATTCAACAAACATGGTGCAGGTTCCATCAGAAAGGACACAGTTTCTACCAAGCGGTTCCTTTAAAACATCATCTGGACACCTCAGTTATCAGTTGCAAACAGGGTCGCAAAGGGGTTCTCGTTTTGGGAGTCAGACTCAATGTCATCATCTTCTCCCGGATGCCATACTCTTGAATGGATGAGGGTTGCTAAAGCTGCATGGTGTGACTTAGGGTCCATCTCATCGTTTCGGATGAGCCTGTACGAATTGTCACGGTGCCAAATAGTTGTGTCTAATTCTGTGGCGATGGAGTCGAGGTCGTCATCGTAGGGCGGTGGTCTTTGGTGAGGTTTGTTAAGGAATGTCATCAGGAAGGGATCACTCGAATCGTGTTCAGATTCACTGGGTGTGGCTGTTGCATGCCGGTTGCATGGGGATAGTAGGGAGGCGTGCTGTGGTTGTCTGTGTCACAGTCGCTGTCGCTGCTGCTGCTGTCTGTGGGCGTTCCGGGGCGGAGTCTAGAAGTCGGGGGTGGATTTGAGGTCAAGTCCGTGGATGGGGTGGATGTGTTGGGGGAGGGTAGATACGTTGGCTGTGGGCAGGGCGTGGTCTGCTGCGTCGAGCATGATGTGGTGTGCGTGGTTAGACTGCGAGCCATATGCCTTGAGCTGGTTAATATGAAACCACGCGGTCTTCCCGTTGGGGTACTTAATCTTATAAACAGAGGGGCTTACTTTGTCCGCAACGGAGTACGGACCCGAATACTTAGGTGACAGGAGTGTGCTGGGGTTGTAAATGGAGAGCATGACCTGCTGTCCTACATCAAACTCAGTCGCATGCACTGTCTTGTCGAAACAGGCCTTGCTCTGTTTCTTCCTGGTGCCTAATTTTACTGCGGCTGCTAGCTGAGCCGTTTTTACATTCTCTACTAATTGTTCCACTGCGTTCTCGTGTGTGAGGGCCGTCACTTCGGGGCTGGTCAAGTCAAGTCCTAATAAAAATTCTGTGCCTTTCATGGGGCGTCCGGTCATGAGAGTGTGTGGGGTGTATCTTGTGGATGTCGAAACAGTGTTACGCAAAAACATTAGTGCAAAAGGGAGGACTGAATCCCAAGTGGTGCTGTTTTGTTGGACAATTTTCCTGAGGGTTGCTTTTAGGGTCCGATTCATTCGCTCCACGATACCACTTGATTGGGGGCGGCATGCAATGTGGAATTTTTGGGTAATGCCAAATATCGTGAGGACGTTCTTCATGACACGTCCCGTAAAATGGGACCCTTGGTCGGATTCAATGCTGCGGGAGAGTCCCCATCTCGTAAAGATGTGGTGGGTTCAAATCTTAGCTGTAGTCTTTGCCGTGTTTGTTCTAGATGTGAATGCTTCTACCCATTTCGTAAACTTGTCTATCACAACTAACACATACTTGTGACCATTCCTGCAAGGGGGCAATGGTCCTATAAAATCAATCTGGAGGTTAGTTCAGGGGCCCTTAACGGGGCGGGTGTGGCAAAGCTGAGCTTTCTTTGCATATCTGTCCGGATTGTTTTGGGCACAGATAAGGCAATTTTCAACATAATGCGTCACGTCTTCCTTTAAATTCGGCCACCAACAGAGCTGCCTGAGGTGGGCTGTAGTGGGGTCAATTCCCTGATGCCCATGACTATCATGGAACAAACAAATAAGCTGATTCCTGTCCTGTTCAGGAACCACATAAAGGGTGTCTTTTGGGACCACACCATCATGTGTGGTCAGTGCATTTTTAAACCTATCGTATGGGGCTGGAAATTTTCCTTTTAAAATCTCCCTGAGATTACTATCTTGCTTCTGGGCCTGCTCTAAATCTTCGATATTTGTCTGTGAGACTTGAACTGCATTCACTGGGGCGCTTTCGGTGGGGTGCCAAAAATATCCATGTCTGGAACCTGCTTTAGCCAGTGCGTCAGCTTTTACATTTCCCGGTGGGGAGGAACGGTGGTGACTTCGTACTTTAGTAATACCAAATATCCTGTCCTGTGCTTTGTCCAAAATGTGCCGGAGCAATGGGGCTGAAGAGAGGGGTTTTCCGTCCTTGGGTACTGAAGGTTGTCGGCTAGAAAAGTGTGGGTCTTGGTCCTTTTAACAGTGATGTCCCGTCCCTGCAAAAGAAGGGTCCACCTGGCTGCTCTGATCTGGCTTACTGTACCGTCCTTAAGTCGTCCGTCTAGTAAATGTTGGGTGGGGGGGGGTGTTCCGTGAGGATTCTGATGGGGTTTAGTCTGGTGATATATGAAAAGTATTGAACTGCCCAGAAAACTGCGAGCAGGTGCCTTTCACAGGCCGAAAATCCCTGCTCCACAGGATCTAAAACTCTGGAGGCGTAAGCCACGGGTCTTAACTGTTCGTGCCGTTCCTGGAGGAGCACGGCCGAAAGGGTACGATCTGTGCTAGCTATCTCTATAGCATAGGGGGAAAGCGGGTCTGGAACCTGTAGTGCGGGGGCTGCAATGAGTGCGCGCTTTAAAGCATCTACAGCATCCGTGTGCCGCGGAAGCCATTCCCAAGGGGCTCCTTTCTTTAGGAGTTCCGAGAGGGTGCTGCTTTGGTGGCGAAACCGTCAATATGGTTTCGGCAGTAGCCAACTAGTCCTAAAAACGACCGGAGGGCGTAAACATTCTGAGGAAGGGGCAATTTGATAATCGAGTCAATTCTTTTATGCTCGATCACGTGTTTACCATGCGTGATAATCGTTCCCAAATATACCACTTTGTTTTCCAAAATTTGGGCCTTCTTGGGGTTCACTTTACATCCAATTCGCTGTAGGAGTTCCAGGAGTTCGGACAGAAGCGCGATGTGCTCTGCCTTGGTGTCTGTCTGCAGTAATAGGTCGTCCACATACTGGACCAGACATTCGGGGTGAGAAAATTTTGATGAACCATTGGCCAGCTGTCGGTGGAAAATGGAGGGGAAGTTATGGAATCCTTGTGGAAGGCATGTCCACGTGTACTGCTGACCTTTAAAAGTGAAGGCAAATTTGTACTGGCACGCTTTTGCCAATGGAATGGACCAGAATCTGTTACTGATGTCCAAAACTGTAAAATATCGTGAGTTGAGTCCCTGTTTGAGATTGATCTCGGGACTTGTGGTTACCGTGGTGGCTGCTGCCGAGGTGACTTTGTTGAGTTCCCAGTAATCGATGGTCAGTCGCCATGATCCATCGGGCTTTCTCACTGGCCAAATCGGGGCATTATTAGTACAGGCTACTGATCTAAGTACGCCTTGTTCTGATAAACTATCAATAACTTTTGAGATTTCTCCCTCTGCCTCTTGGGGAAATCCATATTGCTTCTGGGGTCTCGGGTCAGGTCCTGTTATTTGAACCAAACCAGCCATCCTGCCGCAGTCATGTTTGTGACTTGCAAATGCGGTCCTGTTTTTCTGGAGAACTGCCCTAACCTGTTTGTCTGCGCTAATCGTGGTTGGGTCAAACCAAAAATCGCCGACTGTGCTAATCTTATTAGCATACTCACCTACTGTGAGCGTTGCGGGGGCTCTTGCTGACTTTGTCATTTACCAGACACATTGATTTACTGGGTCAAATGATAGGTTGTGGGAGTTCATGAAATCGATGCCCAAAATGTGTTCTGCTGTGTGGGGAAGATCGACCAAAACTAGGGGGTGTTTTGTTGTAATGTTGCCAATTTGAATGGGTACAGGGGCTGTGATGTGTCTCTGTTGTGAGTGGCCTTTGAAGCCGCTGAGGGTGATTGTGGCTGTAGTGGGCCACGTGTCTTTTTGGAACATGGTGGAGGAATTAATTGTGGTGCGGGACCCTCCTGTGTCCCAGAGAAATTTGATGGGCTGTCCCCGTATTTTCGCTGCAACGACTGGTCGGCCGGACCTATCCCAAAGGGTGTCGCAGACCCAGGTGGGGGAGCCCGAACACCGTCAGTCAGTTCCGTTCATGTCTGTCTGGTCTGAACGGGTGCTTACACTGTGTATGGGCTTTGTCCTGTTTCTATTCAGAGTGCCTGCCTGCTGGGCTCTTTGTGGCTTTCGTGGGGCATTGCACTCTCGTGCAAAGTGACCTAATTGTCCACAGTTGTAACACTCCTGTGGTTTCTGGGGGGGGGGCTGTTCATGCCTTTGTTCACCCATGCGGAGTTCTGGTGCGCTTTAACTGCTTGAACAGCTCCTCTGCCTGCTGTTCTTCGGGTTTTCTAATCGCGGGGTTGTTGTGGACAGATTGCTCCCAGGAGCGGGACAACCTTTTTAAAACCCACTTTTCGTTGTGCGCTTCTTCCGAGGGGGTCATAATTAGTACAAGCTTTTTGTCCTGCCTCTGTGGCATGGGAGATAAGGGTGCGGGTCCATTTGGCCATGTTGTCTGGGGACAAATGGTCGCAGTCTAATTTTCCGAAAACGGCTGTAAAATGGATCCACAGGCGTCCAGCAAACGCTGTGGGGTGTTCTGTTTTCTTCTGCCTGTACTTATTCAGGCCTTCTGCTGGGTCACCTCTGTTATAACCGATCGCGTCTAGGATCGCCGTGTGCATCTCTGCAAGGGTGCCTCCTCCCACATTCTGTGGTCGGGAAGGGCTGCTACAACAGAAGGATCTAAGCTTAAAACTGTGAGCTTGACTTGCTCACGCTCATCCAGGCCGTACATGGTCGCCTGCTGCTTCACTCTAGCAAAGAAGTGGTGGGGGTCTGAGGTGGGGAGGAACGGTGTGATCTTTTCACACGCGTCCCGTAATTGGGTCACGGTTAAGGGGGTGGTGTAAAGGAATTCCGCGTCTCCGTCCGATGTGACTGTGCGGTGGGTAGTTACTGGATTCATGGGTGCCTGATCTATCTGCTCTGTGGAGGGTTGGGGTGCTTTTCTCCTTTGGGGTATTCCTTGCGCACATGTTCCCTGTACATATCTATGCACGGTTTTGTTTAGTTCTTGCCAATCAGGGCCGTCTGCTTCATCTAATTGGAATCCAAAGGTGCTTTGAAACCCATTTTGCACTGAAAGCAAAGACTGCAGTTCCGCAATCTGCTTCCGGAATTTTGCATGATCCACTGAGCTTTGTCTGTGCTCCGTGGTGGCAGCATGGAGTGCTCTTAACGCTGCTTTTAGATCGCTGCACCGCCTTTGCAATGCCTCTACCTGTTTCTCTTACCAGGACTGCACGTTGCGTGTCCTGATAGGCCTTATCGTATTGGGTTTGGAAGCTGCTCAGGTGCGCTAGACAAGACTGTTGTGCCCCCTTGCCATCATCCACCTCTCCGTCCTTTGCTGCCAACTTCCTTCTCAATTCTACATTTTCTCTCTCGATCTCACTAACATCAACCTTGCTCATTCGATGTCTCTCTTCTATCTCTTAGCGGAGCGTCCGAACGACCTCCTCTGGGCCTTGCAATTGTGCCAGACAGGATACAATTGCCATCGGCTTGCGAGCTTTCCCCAAGCTCTTCTTATGGATTTCGCTCAGGTTCTCCCACCAAGTATGTCCTATACTCCCGGGACCTGTTTCCTCATGTGAACAAAAGTCACTCCAAAGGGGCCATCCCTTCCCTTTGAGGTACCTTCTAATCTCAGCTTCCCAAACGGGACACTGACCTACACTGCTGCTGGTCGCTGCGACCACGAATTCCATTGCCTTCATTGCCATTTTTCCAATCTGAATGCTCTCTTTTAAAATTTGGAACGAGGAGTACTAAGGCAGTGCTATAAACACGGGTACGGCGTTCGCTATTTTCCGGAATACAAACTCACGACAGTTTTTTGCAACAAAATCTTATCAGTTTTACCTCATAGCCCTGTTAGTTACGCATGCATTAACACGCTTCCGAATTATGAGGATTGATCAGAACTGCTTGAACACTTGCGAATGTTTCTGTTCCCAATTGGACTCCCAATTCAAATTTTGGGTTCTCCTGGAGTGGTTAGGACACTTCTAAGTCGAGTCCGTCAGATGTCGCCAGTAAATGTTGCTAATTTTTGGTTGGCTCTTAGTAAATGTTGCTCGTTGTGTCTTTACTTAATTTTCTCTGTTTTATAACCTTTGCTCTAGAGTCGCCAGGTACCACCACGAGGTTCAAGTTCAAGTACTGATCAATAACTCAATACACCAGTGAGTAAGTTTCAAATCAAAACACATTTATTATACACAGTCAATATCTACTCATGTCTCAAACTCTACTTACTAGACTATCTCTAACACTAAGAGGCCTTAGTTTTGGAACTGGCCCACCAAGTATGGGGAACAAATGGCCTTTCATTCGATTCTGAGTCTGCAGGCTTCAAAGCTGGTATAGACTGGTAGCTAGGAGCGCCTATCTCGTAGCGTGCGTTGACTGGAGACTTACTTGGTTGGTGCAGCTGCTAGGCAGGTCACGGTCAAGGGTTGTTTCGAGCTGCTGAGAGGATCTGCCAAGAAGGACGAATTGAACTTGGGGACTCTATTTTATAGTCCCCAGGGGCTTTGCGCTCTTTTGGGCGTACCCCGTACCTGGTTCCAAGTGATTGGACTAAGTTCTGATCACTTGGATCGATTTCTCCAATACTGGAGCTGTTCCCTGATTGCTGGGCGGTTCCTAAGTGTCCGTTGGCCTTCCTCTGTCTTGGCTCCTGCTGGCGCCGAGGAGTCTGGCTTGGCCTTGTTTACCTTAACTGTTTCCAATTGTTCCTGGGGATCGCTCATCAGTATGTAGATGGTTGTTAGTTTCAGTGCTGTCTGGGTTCCTACAAGTTCTGATTACAGGAAAGTTTGCACCTGCTTGTTTTTCCTGCGTTGGCTGAATTTCCCTGCATTCTTAGCGGATCTCCATTTTAAAGTCGGGAAGTGGCCAACCCAGGTGGCTACACTGGGTGTGGTATTATAGGTATTACGGTACCTGACAGGCTAAAGCACCATTGGTGGAAACTGTATGCTTTCTATTGGTAGAAAATGAAAATGAAAAAATGAAATGAAATGAAAATCTATGATAGCTCCGCCCTGATAGGTGGGTATAAGAACCCGTGCCGCCCCAGCAGCCTTCATTCTGTACCTGAGCTGCTGGGGGAAACATCTAGCTTATTAAAGCCTTCAGTTGGACTACAACCTCGCTTTAGTGGTCATTGATCGAGCATCAATTTAATAAGCTAGTTTTTTAAGAAGAAAGGATGGAGTTCCGAATCAAGCCCGAGTTTTTGCAACTTAGCCCCCACGCGGCGAACTCAGCGGCAATCTTTTAAGCACTGGCTGGCGTGCTTTAAAGGGTATCTCGAGACGGCCGAAAACGCACCCACAGGAGAGCAAAAACTGCACGTCCTGCACTCAAGCATGAGCCCGGAGATTTACACCCTCATCGAGGAAGCGGAAGACTTCGATGCAGCAATAGAGCTGCTAAAAGGTCACTATATTCGCCCGGTAAACCAGGTCTACGCCCAGCACCTGCTTTCAACAAGGCGACAAACCCCTGGGGAATCACTGGAAGAATTCTACCGTGCACTCCTGGTGTTGGGCAGAAGCTGCGGCTGCCCGTAAGTTTCAGCGAGCGAACACACGGAACTCTTAGTCCGGGACGCTTTCGTGGCAGGTATGCTATCGTCACAAATCCGCCAGCGCCTGTTAGAAAAGGACACCCTGGGTCTCAGGGAGGCACGGGCCCTTGCAGGCTCCCTGGACATGGCCTCCAGGAACGCCCGCGCTTACGTTCCCGACCGCGCGGCAGCCCCCTGGGCAGCGTGGAATCGATCCGCGGCCGACCCCGAGACTTCCCCCATTTCCCCACAGGCCTGCGCTGCAAAGCGGCCTGGCAAACCCGAGGGGCCCCGCAGCTACTTTTGCGGGCAGGCCAAGCACGCCCGCCAGTGCTGCCCGGCCCGCGCATCCACCTGCAACGGATGCGGCAAAAAGGGCCATGTCGTGGGGGTATGCCAGGCCCGGGCGGTTGCCGCGGTCTCCAGCGACGAATGCGGACCGCAACCACTAACTTCTCCACGGGCCCCGTGCGGCCAGCGGCCGCCTCCATCTTCATATTCCAGGGCCACGTGCGGACCCCGGGCGCCACCATCTTGTTCCACGGACGCCATGTTGGAGGGATGGGCGTCGCCATTTTGTCCATCCCCAGCTATGTGCGACCAATGGGAGATGCCATCTTGGATGAACCCCCAGGACCCCAGCTCGGCTGACCACACACTGCCCGAAGAGAACTCTCAACTGCTACGATTAGCCTCGGTGACTCTGGATCAGTCTCGGCCTCGAACACACTCAACTGCTACGACGACCATCTTCATCAATGGGCACGAGACGTCCTGCCTAATCGACTATGGGAGCACGGAGAGCTTCATACACCCTGACACGGTAAGGCGCTGTTCTCTCCTCATTCACCCCATTAATCAACAAATCTCCCTGGCTTCCGGTTCACACTCAGTGGAGATAAAGGGGTTTTGTGTAGCAAACCTCACAGTTCAGGGAAGGGAGTTCAAAAATTTCCGTCGCTACGTCCCTCCCCACCTCTGCGTGGCTACACTCCTGGGTTTAGACTTCCAGTGTAACCTTCAAAGTCTGACCTTCCAATTCGGCGGCCCTATACCCCCCCTTACTGTCTGCGGCCTCGCGACCCTTTAAGGTCGACTCGCCTTCCCTGTTTGCGAACCTCACCCCGGATTGCAAACCCGTCGCCACCAGGAGCAGACGGTACAGTGCCCAGGACCGGATCTTTATTAGGTCAGAGGTCCAAAGGCTACTGAGGGAAGGGGTCATTTGAAGCCAGTAACAGCCCCTGGAGAGCTCAGGTAATGATGGTAAAGACCAGGGAGAAGCAGAGGATGGTCATTGACTACAGTCAGACCATCAACACGTTTACGCAGCTGGACGCGTACCCTCTCCCCCGCATATCCAACCTGGTAAACAGGATCGCGCATTATAAGGTCTTCTCCACGGTGGACCTCAAGTCCGCCTCCCACCAGCTCCCCATCCGCACTAGTGACCGCAAATACACTGCCTTCGAGGCAGATGGGCGGCTCTATCACTTCTTAAGGGTTCTCTTCGGTGTCACCAATGGGGTCTCGATCTTCCAGCGCAAGATGGACCGAATGGTTGACCGGTACGGTTTACGGGCAACATTCCCGTATCTCGATAATGTCACCATCTGCGGCCATGACCAGCAAGACCACGACACCAACCTCCAAAAATTTCTCCAGACCGCTAAAATCTTTAACCTTACATACAGCAAGGATAAATGCGTGTTTAGCACCAACCGTCTAGCCATCCTCGGCTACGTAGTGCGAAATGGAGTTATAGGCCCCGACCCTGAACGCATGCGCCCCCTTATGGAGTTCCCCCTCCCTCACTGCTCCAAGGCCCTGAAACGTTGCCTGGGTTTTTTTAGCTACTACGCCCAGTGGGTCCCCAACTACGCGGACAAGGCCCGTCCCCTGATCCAATCCACAGCTTTTCCCCTGTCGATAGAGGCCCGCCAGGCCTTCAGCCACATCAAAGCAGACATTGCAAAAGCCACGATGCACGCCATCGACGAGTCCCTCCCCTACCAAGTCGTGAGCAATGCATCCGACGTAGCTCTGGCGGCCACCCTCAACCAAGCGGGCAGACCCGTGGCCTTCTTCTCTCGTACCCTCCATGCTTCCGAAATCCGCCACTCCTCAGTCGAAAAGGAGGCCCAGGCCATAGTAGAAGCTGTGCGACATTGGAAGCATTATCTGGCCGGCAGGAGATTCACTCTCCTCACTGACCAACGGTCGGTTGCTTTCATGTTTGATAATGCACAGTGGGGCAAGATAAAAAAACGATAAGATCTTGCGGTGGAGGATCGAGCTCTCCACCTACAACTACGAGATCTTGTATCGAGCCTCCTGGCGCCCTGTCCCGTGGCACATATGCCACCGCACAAGTGGACCGCCTCAGAGCCCTCCACAAGGACCTCTGCCACCCGGGGGTCACTCGCTTTTTCCATTTTGTCAAGACTCGCAACATGCCCTACTCCATCGAAGAGGTCAGGGCAGCCACCAGGGACTGCCAAATCTGCGCGGAGTGCAAACCGCACTTCTACCGACCAGAGAAAGCGCACCTGATAAAGGCTTCCCGTTCCTTTGAACGCCTCAGCATGGACTTCAGAGGCCCCCTCCCCTGCATCGACCGCAACACGTACTTCCTGAACGTGATTGACGAGTACTCCCGGTTCCCATTCGCCATCCCCTGCCCCGACATGACCGCAACCACCGTCATCAAGGACCTCCATCGCATCTTTGCACTGTTCGGGTTCCCCGCTTACATACACAGTGATAGGGCGTCCTCCTTTATGAGCAACGAACTGCGTCAATTCCTGCTGAGCAAGGGCATCGCCTCGAGCAGGACGACCGGTTACAACCCCCGGGGTAACAGACAGGTAGAGGGAGAACGGAACGGTCTGGAAGAACGTCCTACTGGCCCTATGGTCCAGGAACCTCCCAGTCTCCCGCTGGCAAGAAGTCCTCCCAGACGCCCTCTACTCCATCCGGTCACTGCTTTGTACTACCACCAACCAGACACCTCTCGAACGTCTCCTTGTCTTCCCCAGGAAGTCCTCCTCTGGGACCTCGCTCCCGACCTGGCTGGCAGCACCCGGACCCATCCTGCTCCGAAAACACGTGCGGGCGCACAAGTCGGACCCGTTGGTCGAAAGGGTCCATCTGCTCCATGCTAACCCCCAGTACGCCTACGTGGTGTACGTAGGCGTACCCCGGCGGCCGACAAGATACGGTCTCTCTACGGGACCTGCCGCCCGCCGGATCCCCACGCATTCCAGCCGCCAGTCCCACCCTCCCCTCCACTGCAGCATCTTACAGGAGGATCGGTCCTACCGCCGGCCCTGTCTAGGCCCCCCCACCCACCGACGCCCCCCCGCATGCACTCCCTTCCCAGGTCAACCGTTTTCCCCACCAGCACCATCTAGGGGTGCCGAAGTTGCCATGGAGATCGAAGCCACGCTCCCGGAGTCACAGACGCCCGAGCCCCCACCGGAGTCACCACCGAAGCTCCGACGATCAGGGCCCCCGATCGACTGATTGCTTCATTTTAATTGTAATCTGTAAATATAAACCATAAAATATACATCGCTATCAGAATTGTAAATAGTTACTAAACACTGTACGGAGGTATAATGGTACCTCCATAACTAATTATACCATGTTGCCATGTTTTGTAGTTTCAGGCCACCACCCCCGCAGGACTCTTGTTTAACAGGGGGTGAATGTGGTATTATAGGTATTACGGTACCTGACAGGCTAAAGCACCATTGGTGGAAACTGTATGCTTTCTATTGATAGAATGTATGATAGCTCCGCCCTGATAGGCGGGGTATAAGAACCCGTGCCGCCCCAGCAGCCTTCATTCTGTACCTGAGCTGTTGGGGGAAACATCTAGATTAAAGCCTTCAGTTGGACTACAACCTCGCTTTAGTGGTCATTGATCGTGCATCACTGGGTTATTGGGATTGGGTGGAGGTGTTGACCTTGGGTAGGGTGCTCTTTCCAAGAGCCGGTGCAGACTCGATGGGTCGAATGGCCTCCTTCTGCACTGTAAATTCTATGAGAGATGTGCACATCACAACATAATAGCTACACGATTTCAAGAAAAATGTGCTGACAAATTCTCAATGTCATAATTTTCTTCAAAGTTTGCTGCATAGAACACCCTACTACTGCCTTCAATCTCCTCGAGGAATTCAGCCAAAAGTCAAATGCTCTTATATTATCAAAGAAATGTCCTGACTGTATGTCCCAATGATAGGATTAAATCAGTGTGGGGGTCGCAACCCGTGGGTGGGTCACGGGATGATGTAAAATGAGTGCCAAAGGGCTCCGAAAATGATTCCCAAAGATCGCCTGACTTTTTTTCTCCATTTTCTCCCTGGGTAAATACTTGCTGCAAGACAGTACATGACCACATGAGGCTGATGTAGAGGTCGGTGCCGTGGACTTTCTTGCCTCCCAGGGTCACTGTTAACAGTCACCGCCACCAACGCAGCATCCAGCAGTGATTCCCATTTCTGGAGCAGTGATCGACCAGGTTAGTCAGCACCTTCACCTACAACTGACGAGTTTAAAAGAAAAAAAAAATTATGCTTAAATTTATTTCCTGAAGATACTCTTTCTGCAGAGTTGGTTTCCAGTAGCGCTTTGCGGTCTTTTTTTTTCAGGACTGCATTCTCCACCCAAAACCAAGTGACTGTAAAATGTTTCTGCAAGTACCCCAGTGAGCAACTCATAACCAGAGTACTCCCATATACAGATAACAGATTTAGCAGATAATTCCTGTGTATTCCGTGGGGATCTCCCAACCTTTCGATTGGCGCATTATTACAAAGCTGATTCAGCTTGCCCCATTCTGAACTTGTCTATGGGGCCATGGTTATGGGTTTGAGAACTCCATCCATACCGGTCAGGAGGGAAAATAAATCTGTTCAAACACAGATCATAGGAAGCACAGTCAACAAAAAAATCGACTTCAGGGTTAACGTTCTGAATTAGATGCATGGTTAACGTCTGCCATTGTTAACATTGTCAATAATAAACCTTGAATTTTTGTTACTATTAACGTTGCCAATGTTGGTTGAATTTCTGCTAGTTAATCTTGTTGATGTCTGTTGAATTTATGTTACTCTTAACCTTGTTAATCAGATCTATGTTTAAGGTTGTGCTGTGTGTGCACAAGGGGTTTGATGTATATTTAAAATGGGGAGCCGCTTTCCGCTCACTTTCTGAAATGAATCGCTCTCTCTGTGAGACGGACTTTGCGATCAATGGTGTGTCTCCTTTCTTCCCATCAGCCCAAAACCCAGGTGTTTCCAAAAATGTCCTCATTTACCCTGCAAACACCCGAAGAGTCTGTGATCAAAGGTTTCGCACACCGATCTGTGCAGGGATTTTTATTACAAGTTATTTAGATCTCCAAATAACAAAGAAATGGAAATATATTTGTGGTAAACCACTGTGTTCCTATATTAAGGGTTGTACGGTAGAACCTGCACTACAGGTTCACCTGGGCCCCTGCATGCTAGCTCCGCCCAGGAGCCGGGTTATAAATGTGTGGCCTTCAGCTAGCCATTTCATCAGCTGCTGTAGGAGGCCACACTTCAGATACTAATAAAGCCTCAGTTTGAATTCAACTTCGTCTTCAGCCAAATTGATCGTGCCTCAATTTATTAGTATCTGATTCAGAAGATGGATCTCCGGATTAAACCAGATCGACTGCAGCTGGGTTCACACGCAAGCGACGCCAGAAACTGGCTAGCTTGTTTTGAAGCGTATATCAACGCGGCACCGACCACTGTTCCAGAGGCTCAGAAGATTCAAATCTTGTACTCCAGACTCAACTTTAAAATCTTCCCGCTGATCCAGGATGCGCCCAATTACGCTGACGCTATGACTCGACTCAAAGAGAGTTATGAACAGAAGACGAACACGCTCTTCGCCAGACACGCGCTCGCAACGCGTACTCAACTACCTGGTGAATCAATCAAGGACTTCTGGAGGGCCCTGATTCCCACTAGTTCGGGACTGTGACTGCCAGGACGTTACAGCTAAGGAGCACTCAGATCTCCTTATGAGGGACGCCTTTGTAACTGGGATCGGGTCCGATGTTATCAGGCAGCGGCTCCTAGAAGGGGCCACACGCGACCTCGCAGAGACTAAAACACTAGCGTTTTCTATGACGGTCGCCCTGCGCAATGTACAGTCCTACACCCACCACCGCGCGGCCCACTCCTCCTACGCTTCATGGGCCCCACAGGCAGCCGCCCCAGCAGGAACGCTACCCACCCAGTACGCCTGCGTTACCCGCCAGCCGGTGATCTCCGGGGGGCCCCCGATGCTATTTTTGCAGCCAACAAAGACACCCCCAGCAACGCTGCCCGGCCCGCGCTGCCCTTTGTAAGGCCTGCGGGAAGAAGGGCCACTACGCAGCGGTGTGCCAGGCCCGCTCAGCGGCAGCCCCCACCCACCCCGGTCACGGACAATGGGCGCCGCTATCCTCCCCTCCTCCCCAGGCCGTGTGCGAGGAATGGGCGCCGCCATCTTCTCCCCCGCACCAGGGCCACTCGGCGGCAGCGGTCGCCACCCCCCCCCCCCCCCCCCCCCGGTCATGGACAATGGGCGCCGCTATCCTCCCCTCCTCCCCAGGCCATGTGCGAGCAATGGGCGCCGCCATCTTCTCCCCTGCACCAGGACCGCTCAGCGGCAGCGGTCGCCCCCCCCCGGTCACGGACAATGGGCGCCGCCATCCTCCCCAGGCCATCCATGTGCGAGCAATGGGCGCCGCCATCTTCTCTCCCGCACAACACGTGCGTTTCATGGGTGCCGCCATCTTGCTCCACCCCCGCAACGTGTGTTCCATGGGTGCCGCCATTTTGTGACCCCCAGGACCTCCGGGCGCCGCCATCTTGTCCACCCCGCAGCACACGGAACCCAACGGCGTTTCAGGACCCCGACACAGCGACCTCCTCACTACCCGACGATCAACCACGACTCGCATCCATGGTAATCGATCAGTCCAGACCACACACTCTGACCAACGCATCCACCAGTGTGAAAGTCAACGGCCACGTGACCTCCTGCCTACTGGACTCCGGGAGCACCGAGAGCTTTGTACATCGAAATACGGTAAGGCGCTGCTCCCTTCAGGTACACCCTACCAATCAAAGTATCTCCCTGGCCTCCGGATCCAATCGCGTAGCGATCCGGGGGTACTGCAAGGTCACGTTCACAGTCCAAGGCGTAGAGTTCCACGGTTTTCGCCTCTACGTCCTCCCTAACCTCTGCGCTGCACTTATCCTTGGCCTGGATTTTCAGTGCAACATCCAGAGCCTGACCCTTAAATTCGGCGGACCCTTACCACCCCTCACTGTGTGCGGCCTCGCGACCCTAAAGGTCGATCCTCCTTCCCTCTTTGCCAATCTAACTCCAGATTGCAAACCCGTCGCCACCAGGAGCAGATGGTACAGCACCCAGGATAAGGTCTTCAACACGTCCGAGGTCCAGCGGTTGCTTCAGGAGGGAGTCATTGAGGCCAGCAACAGCCCCTGGAGAGCTCAAGTGGTAGTGGTTAAGTCTGGGGAGAAAAATCGAATGGTCGTGGACTACAGCCAGACCGCAGCTAGACGCGGACCCCCTTCCACGCATATCTGACATGGTTAACCAGATTGCACAGTACCGGGTCTTCTCAACGGTGGACCTGAAATCCGCTTACCATCAGCTCCCCATCCGTAAATCGGACCGGCCATACACCGCCTTCGAGGCAGACTGCCGTCTATATCACTTCCTTCGGGTCCCCTTCGGCGTCACCAATGGGGTTTTGGTCTTCCAAAGGGAGATGGACCGAATGGTCGACCGGTACGGCTTGCGGGCCACGTTTCCGTACCTAGACAATGTGACCATCTGCGGCCATGATCAGCAGGACCACGACGCCAACCTCGCTAAATTTCTCCGCACCGCCACTCTCCTCAACCTCACGTACAACAAGGAGAAGTGTGTGTTCCGTACAAACCGCTTAGCCATCCTCGGCTACGTGGTCCAGAACAGAGTTCTGGGGCCCGATCCCCACCGCATGCGCCCCTTCATGGAACTTCCCCTCCCTCACTGCCCCAAGGCCCTCAAACACTGCCTGGGGTTCTTTTCATATTACGCTCAGTGGGTCCCAAACTATGCGGACAAGGCCCGCCCACTCATACAGTCCACTCATTTCCCCCTGACGGCAGAGGCCCAACAGGCCTTCGCCCGGATCAGAGCTGATATTGCCAAGGCCACAATGCACGCTGTCGACGAAACACTTCCTTTCCAAGTAGAAAGCGAGGCCCTTGCCACCACCCTCAACCAGGCAGGCAGGCCCGTGGCATTCTTTTCCCGCACCCTCCATGCCTCCGAAATGCGGCACTCATCCGTCGAAAAGGAGGCCCAGACTATCGTTGAGGCTGTGCGACATTGGAGGCATTACCTGGCCGGCAGGAGATTCACTCTCCTCACTGACCAACGGTCGGTAGCCTTCATATCCAACAACACGCAGCGGGGCAAGATCAAAAATGACAAAATCTTGCGGTGGAGAATCGAGCTCTCCACCGATAACTATGAGATTAAGTATCGCCCTGGCAAACTCAACGAGCCCCCTGACGCCCTATCCCGAGGTACATGTGCCAGCGCACAGGTAGACCGACTCCGGACCCTGCACGACAGCCTTTGTCACCCAGGGGTCACTCGGTTGTACCACTTCATTAAGGCACACCCCCTCCCCTCCTCTGACCGACACACCTATTTCCTCAGTGTGATCGATGAATACTCCCGTTTGCCCTTCGCCATCCCATGCCCCGACATGACATCTGCCACCGTCATTAAAGCCCTTAATTCTATCTTCACTCTGTTCGGCTTCCCCACCTATATCCAGTGACAGGGGATCCTCATTCTTGAGTGATGAGCTACGCCAGTTCCTGCTCAACAGACGTATCGCCTCCAGCAGAGCGACGAGCTACAACCCCCGGGGAAACGGACAGATGGAAAGGGAGAATGGGACGGTATGGAGGGCCGTCCAGCTGGCCCTACGGTCCAGAAATCTCCCGGCCTCCCGGTTACAAGAGGTCCTTCCTGATGCACTACATTAAATTCGCTCATTACTTTGCACTGCTACTAACAGTACACCGCATGAACGCCTTTTTGCCTTCCCCAGGAAGTCCACATCCGGGGTATCACTCCCAACTTGGCTCACAGCTCCGGGAACTGTGCTTCTCCGTAAAGATGTGCGGCTCCACAAGGCGGACCCGTTGGTGGAAAGGGTGGATTGGGGCCCACCAATCCGCGGGCGGGCCTGTGCTCCACGCAAACCCACAGTACGCCTGCGTGGCGTTCCCCGACGGCCGCCAGGATACCGTCTCCCTCAGGGACCTGGCACCAGCAGGTTCCACCCCCACACCACCCCTGTCGCCCCCCCTTACATTTAATAATACAGAATGAACGTGACCTTTTAAAAATAACTATGGAGAATCTATTGTGAACATGATGTGTGTCGTGAGAATCGGCCATTTTGTAAAAATGAGTCGCCAGAAAAAAAGTTTGAAAACACTCGGTTAAACTATGCCTAAATAAGGAGCTTTGGCAAAATCTTCAAAGCATTCAACCAACCTATTGAAAATCTTCGGTACATTTGCACCAGGGGCGTCATTCTCCGAAACCCCAGCAGGTCGGAGAATGGCCGTTGGCCGCCGTGAATCCCGCCCCCGCCGGTTGCCGAAGTCTCCAGCACCGGATATTTGGCGGGGGCGGGAATCGCGGCGCACCGGTTGGCGGGCCACCCCCCACGATAAATTGCCTGTCCCGCCGGCGTGGATTAAACCACCTTTTGAACGGCGGGACAAGGCGGTGTGGGCGGGCTCCGGGGTCCTGGGGGGGGGTGCGAGGCGATCTGGCCCCAGAAGGTGCCCCCACGGTGGCCTGGCCCGCGATTGGGGCCCACCGATCCGCGGGCGGGCCTGTGCCGTGGGGGCACTCTTTCCCTTCCGCCTTCGTCACGGTCTCCAGCATGGCGGAGGCGGAAGAGACTCCCTCCACTGCGCATGCGTGGGAAACTGTCAGCGGCCGCTGACGCTCCCGCGCATGCGCCACCCGGTGATGTCATTTCCGCGCCAGCTGGCGGGGCAACAAAGGCCATTTCCGCCAGCTGGAGGGGCGGATATTCCTCCGGCATCGGCCTAGCCCCTCAATGTTGGGGCTCGGCCCCCAAAGAAGCGGAGCATTCCGCACCTTTGGGGCGGCGCGATGCCCGTCTGATTGGCGCCGATTTGGGCGCCAGTTGGCGGACATCGCGCCGTTTCGGGAGAATTTCGCCCCAGATCGTCTTTCTATCTGATTGGAGCCGCTGTGGAATCTGATCAGCACTCTTTTCACGCACATCCTTAAGCAATTCCACAAAGTACAGTCCTTTCTTCAAAGCCCTCACCAAGTCATTGTGCATGGCAGCTTTTAAGCAGGTGCAAGTCTAAATTAAAGCTGCTTGAACGACGATCCACCATGGCTATCGACCCATCTACATCCCATGCCTTGATGCAGAAGGCGCAGCACTTCGAAAAGAATGTGAATCATCTGGTGACCCTGCTTTAACAGGTGGGCATCACCACTGTTTGGGATGTATGAACTGCTCCTACCGATATTTTCTCATTGCTGCTATTTCTAATTTCCAACCATATTGATTCTACTTCATGATCTTCAGAGGCCAGATCCAAGTGGACCTGTCTCCAAAATTGTGAACATAGACAGTATCTCCAATCCTGAAATTCCTATCGGGTCATTGCTTGTCATAAGTTTTTTTCTGAGCCTCCTGTTGACCCCACTTAGGTTAGGAAACATTAGACTGAATCTGGCCCGGAGGCGTCGACCCATCAGCAATTCATTTGGCGCATTGTCACGTGTGGCGTGGTCCTGTAATTGAAGAGGAACCGAGCCAATGTGATATCATGCGAGCTGGTGGTCAGTTTCTTCATCCCATTTTTAAATGTTTGAACCATCCACTCAACCAAACCATTAGAAGACGGTTGTAGGGCGCAGTTCTTCAACCTACTGGACTTTGTGAACACCTGGAATTCGCTATTGGTGAAGGAGGTTCCGTTGTCAGACACGAGGACCTCCGCTCTCCAAAGAGTGTAAAATGATTGGCAGTTTTCTTTTCGCTGGAAGTCGTGGAGGACATTCAATGTATGTCCATCCAATTAGAATGGGCGTCGACCAAGATTAAAATCATTGACCTCATTAATAGCCTTGCGAAGTCCATGTGTACCTGGATCCAAGGCCTTCCTGGTTATTTCCACGGATGTAGCAAGGCCAACAGTGGGCGTTTCTCATTTTCCTGACATGAGAAGCAAGTTTCACAAAACATTCAATGTCGGAATCAAGCCCAGGCCATCATCGTTCCTTGCAAGCACCTTCATCTTGGATACTCCAGCGTGACCTCTGTGAAGGTCCTTCAAAGTTGGATGCTGGCCAGGGTAAAGGACAACCACTCGGGCCCGCTCCACACAGGATGATGCAATCTTCCACGCTGAATTCTTGCCATTTAGATAGGAGGGGCTTCAGGTCCTCCGCAGGGCGTTTTTGAATTCTGCCGCTTAGGATCATATGGCATAGCTTCGCCAGCGTGGGATCCTTCTGGGTCTATGTCTGGAACTGCCTGGCAGACACAGGCTCAATAAGGAGTCCTAGCTGGATGGACCTCCACCCATTACCACAGGAGCTCATACTCCACGTGCCCTCTGGAGATTTGATGAGTGATCCCTCATGGTCCTCGTGAGGGTTCTCACAGATAATATTAATAATCGTTTATTGTCACAAGTAGAATGAATGTCAATGAAGTTACTGTAAAAAGCCCCTAGTCGGCACATTCCGGCGCCTGTTCGGGGAGGCCAGTACGGGAATTGAACCCGTGCTGCTGGCCTTGTTCTGCATTACAAGCCAGCTGTTTAGCCCACTGTGCTAAACCAGCCCCTTTAAGATGTCTTTCAAGTGGGGGAACAAAGAGGAATGTGCTAGTGATAGGAATCTCTGGGGGGGGGGGGGGGGGCTGCACACTCAGAACCACTAGGGCTACGGAAAGTAGAGGATTGAAGGGAGGAGCAACAGGGGGAGAGAGACCCAAGGAAACGCCAAAGGAAAACCCAGGGACAGACCGACAAAAGAGACCAGAGGGCCCCTCACAATGTTATAAGAGTAAAACAAACGGCAAAACAAACTAAAGAGTAGGGCCTTGAATAGGACCCGGAGACAGCAGAAAAGGGGAAGGGATGCCGAAAAAGAACATGTAAATTGTAAATTATAATCATTTCATCTATTTCTTAGTGTAAAATTGCACATTTTAACAAAAATATTTAAAAGAATTCATTATAGTCAGGGAGATAGATAGTGGTGATGCCCACCTGTTAAAGCAGGGTCGCCAGATGATTTATATTCTTTGTGAAGCGCTGCACATTCTGCATCAAGGCATGGGATGTAGATGGGTCGATAGTCATGTGGTGGATCATCGTTCAAGCAGCTTTATGAAATGCTAATATGATTCTTCCATAGGTCATTGGTACTTTACGAGGGGGCTGAATCGCTGGTTTCATTGCTTGGTCAATAGTGATGTGATACTTAAAATCTTCAAAGCATTCAACAATCTTATTGAAAATCTTCGGTACATTTGCACCAGATCTTCTTTCTATCTGATTGGAGGTCACTTTTTAATGAAATGAAGTGAAATGAAAATCGCTTGTCACAAGTAGGCTTCAAATGAAGTTACTGTGAAAAGTCCCTAGTCGCCACATTCCGGCGCCTGTTCGGGGAGGCTGGTAAGGGAATTGAACCGTGCTGCTGGCCTGCCTTGTCTTCTTTAAAAGGTTTACTGTGATAATCTGAAGCTCTTCACTACTGCTCAATCCCAGGACAGCAGAACAATTTGTTTCAACGAATTCAAACATATAGTTAACATATTTTCCTTTATGTATCAATCCGATTTGAGTTCTTTTAACTTGTCTCAGTTCCCCCGTATGCTGTTAGCATGACATTGCTTGGATTCAGAACCGTTTTTTTTGGATAACCATTTTCTTCCAAATTCTCAGGAAGGATCTTCTGGTATAGTCTTAGTGGTGTGATGTTACTCTGCATTCCAGTATCAATCTTCACCTTCAGTTTTATTGCTGTAGGCTTTTCTCACATACCCTTCCTGATCTGAATGGTTGTGTGAATTCCTTTCCAGCCATTTCAAGCTGTTGTATAATTCCAATGTCTATCATATTCTGAATTTTTTTCCCTGTCCATTTGCCCCTGGCTCTGGCTTCTCATCTCCTTTTGTTCTGCATATCTTTTGCCAATGACTGGCCTTCCCATAGGCTTTGTAAATTGATCCATATGCGGGGCATTTCGTCCTGTCTGAATTCATTGGTCGTCCACAGCTCCTGCGAGTCTTTCTCATTGTTGTGCATTCTTCGGTTTCTGCTCGCTACATAAAGTCAGTTGACTTCCTTTTGGTTTAACTGAAGGATAGCTGTTTGGGTAGTCAGTGTCTTCATCTACCTGCCTGTGGCTTCATATGCTCCAACAGTTTCTACAGCCTGTGATATTGTGAACTTGTGCTTTCCGATTAGTGCTTTTCGTACTTCAGGGTGTGCAGAAACCAATTAGTTGATCTAACAGCCTTTCAGCTGTGTCCTTAAACTTATGTGTTCCAATGCAGGTTTCGATCTTGTTCCAAAGGTATCAATAAGTTTGCCTACCTCCTGCCTGAGGCGTTGAAATTCATACCAGTAGGTCCTATGATTCAATTTTGACCGGAGATGGGTGCTGAATGTTTCAAACAATTTGCCTCGGTCTTTGCTGTCCTCTCAAAGTAAACTCCCAGCTAAATGAACGTAATCCTATTTCTCCTGCCCTGCCCACAGAAGGAAATATCTCACCCTCTTTTCATTATGTGGAGATGCCGGCATTGGACTGGGGTGAGCACAGTAAGAAGTCTTACAACACCAGGTTAAAGTCCAACAGGTTTGTTTCGAATCACTAGATTTGGAAGCACTGCTCCTTCCTCAGGTTGAATGTCATGAGGAAGGAGCAGTGCTCCGAAAGCAAGTGATTCGAAACAAACTCCCACCACCCCCAATTCTAGATTCTCTGACTAAAGGAAACATTCTCTCCACATCTACCCTGTCAATACCCCTCAGGATCTTAATGGTTTTCATTAAGTCACCTCTTACTGTTCAAAATTCTAGTGGATACATACCTTAACTCTTCAACCTAACCTCACAACCTTTCCACATAAGTTAACACAACCATTCCTGGTATTAGTCTAGCAACCTTCTGTAAACTGCTTCTATTGCATTTACATCTTTCCTTAAATAAGGAGACCAATCCTGTACACCAGGGTTTTCCAAACCTTTTGTGATGCAGAGCGAGGCTAGCAGCAAGGATTCAATTCCCATACCGGCTGAGGTTATTCCTGAAGGCCTCGCCTTCTCAGCCTTGTCCCTCGCCTGAGGTGTGGTGATCCTCAGGTTAAATCACCAGTCAGCTCTCCTCCTCAAAAGGGGAAAGCAGCCTATGGTCATCTGGGACTATGGAAACTGTAACTTTACGTTACTTTAAACTTGGTGAGATCAAAAACTGTAGGGATTCTGTCTCGCCAGCTGGCCAATGGGGTTTCCCATTGTGGGCAGCCCGGGAAAAGCCCGGGCATGGGTGCACTGCGGGCACAACTGAGAATCCCAACAGGAGAGAATCCAGCCCTTTATTTTTAACTTTGCCATGCCGCCTGGTACAATAGGACTGGATTTAGCTGGTTCTGTTCCACTTCAGGTGACTGCAGATGTGAAATGTGGACTAATGGAAAATGTTACTTAATTATTTCCCAGATATTTAGATATTAACATTAACTATCTTCAGAAGAGGAAATGGAGGTGGGAAATAGATTTAAATTTGCATTAGATTTTTATCCTCGTTTTTGATAGCAAGGCAGAAAACCTACCATTATTTTGCATCACTGTCCCTGCGTCAATTTGTTCGAGGGACAACTCTGAACTTTTAACATGTGTTGGAGGAGTGAAAGTGGCCCTTTTCTGCTCTCTGTGATTTTTCACACCCACATCCAGAGCAGGGTTTGCAGTGAGCGGACATGCACTCCCCTCGGGTGAACACACAGCCGCCTGCCGCTGCTTCTTCTCTTCCTTGGCTCCGAACCTGATCACCGCGCCCGACAAATGTTTGCCGAAACGGTTCACGTAGACGGCGCTGAGGAGACCTTTCCCTTTTCGGGGTTTCGCCTTCTCTGCCTTCGCCATTTGCTCCCGAAAAAAGAAGTCTGTCCGGCGGCCGACAACCTACCGCTAATTAAAGCACCGTGCAGAAACACCAAATCTGTCAACCCCGCTTTAACGCGGCGGCAGGGTGGATGACAAATCTCCAACATCAGCACGCGCCCGGCGCCACTTCCCGCCCAAAGCTCTCTGCGCTGTGATTGGCCCAGGCGCCCACGCTGGAGTTTACATAGTGAGGTCTGATTGGCCCATACCTCCCCCTTCCAGCGTTCAAGGCTTTGCGCTGTAATTGGCGCATCCGTCCCGCCGCAGTTTAAAGGTCTGCGCGGTGATAGGCCCATTACGCCCCTCTAGAGTTCAAGGTTTTGCGCGCGCGCTGAATGGTTCCTGCGTGCCTCTCACGCACTGGCTGCACGGACCGGGTTTCAGACGCTGACCGCGAATTCAAATGAAGGAACCGTTGGCGCGCACCGCGTGCTGCAATATTATTACGATTACCGAGTAATAACATAGCTGGCCGTGCAACAGCTCTTTAAAATTGCCGACAATTTTTCGAAGCAATACTTCCATTAGTCCCAGCACAGGTAAGTTTTAAATATCTCTATCGTTCCTCATTTTTGATGACGGGTCATCGTTGGCCTGAGACACTAAACACTCTCTCTCCACTGCTGCTGCCTGGCCCGCTGAGTATTTGCAGCATTTTACCGTTTTTAAGTTTGTATTTGTCGGAGTCCACAGTTTACTTTAGAGGAGTTGTCGCTCAGGGATGTGATGGACCCACATTTTAATTTTAAAAGGGAGCTGTTTTGAAACATCTGAGCGTCAAATTCTTACCATTGTCAGTAAGTCACTTGATTTCACTATCTGGGACCATGCTTCTTGGGTTCATGATTTTACGAACATAGGAATTAGGAGCAGAAGTGGGCATTTCAGTCCTTCCAGCCTGTTCCACCATTCAATCAGATCATGGCTGATCTCTTCCATGATGTGGAGATGCTGGCGTTGGACTGGGATGGGCACAGTAAGAAGTCTTACAACACCAGGTTAATTCGAAACAAACCTGTTGATCTCTTCCAGATCTCAAATACACCTCCCCATCTGTTCCACATATCCCTTTAACCTTTATCGAAAGGTGTGCCTGTCACATCCACCAGTGGGACCAGTTCAGAAGATGAAGGAAATACACAAAATTTGATAGTGCATCACCAGTGTGGTCAAACAAATATTTAGCCGAATTTGGCCCAGATTTTCTGGGATGCCAGCGTTCACCTTACCTACCCCTCTGAATCTGACCACAACTTCAGGATTTACCGCAAGCGCATATTATACAATCTGAGAAGATTCCAAAGAATAGTCGTATTGGACTCAAAATGTTAACCTTATTTCTCTCTCTCGCTACAACAGACACTGGCAGCCCTTCTGAATTGTTTTTCATCATTTTCCATTTTTATTCCAGTATCCGCAATATTTTGCTTTTGAATCCTGAAGTTGCGGCCTGTCACTCACTCTCCACCTCAGGATGAGCTCTCGCTGAATCTTCCTTTGCCACCCATCCCCTTTCCCGTCTGAGTAGGCAATCGGTTAAATCAGTGCCTGTGGTAAGAACCCACCCACCCCCACGCCAACATCTTTGTTAGAAATCCCATAAAAATGTTTCATCTTGTACAGTCTGATGTAACAGGGTCTTTAATGACGATCGGAGGAATAACTGTTGCTGAGCAACAGATACAGACACAGAGTTTTACAGCACAGAAAGAGGCCCTTCGGTCCATTGTGTCTGCATGGCCATCAAGCACCTATCCTAATCCCATTTTCCAATACTTGGTCCATAGCGTTGAATGCTATAGCGTTTCAAGTGCTCATCTAAACACTTTTTAAATGTTATGGAGTACCCACCTCTTACCATCTTTTCAGTCAGTGAATTGCAGATTCACACAACTCTCTGGGTGAAAAGGTCTTCCTGCCCCTTACTTTAAATATACGCCTCCTGGTTACTGGCCCCTCTACTAAGGGGAAGGGTTTATTCCTATCTACTCTATGTCCCTCATAATTTTGCACACCTCAATCAGGTCCCTCCTCGGCCTTCTCTGCTCTGAGGAAAACAATCTCAGCCTATCCCGCCTCATTTCATAGCTGAAATGCTCCAGCCGAGACAACATCCTGGTGAATCTCCTCTGCACCCTTTCTAGTTCAATCACAACCTTCCCATGGTATGGTGACCAGAACTACACACAGTACCCAAACTGGCCTAACTGCTCCATCATAAACTCCCTGTTCTTGTAGTCTGTGCCATGGCTAATAAAGGCAAGTATTCCATAAGCCTTCTTAACCTCCTTATCTACCTGCCCTGCTGCTTTCAGGGATCTTTGGCCATGCACCCCAATGTCCTTCTGGTCCTCTGTACTTCCTAGCGTCCTACCACTCATTGTGTATTCCCTTGTTTTGTTAGTCTCCCAAAATGCATCACCTCACACTTTACAGGGTTAAATTTCATTTGCCACTGTTCTTACCAGCTCGTCTGTATCATCCAGTAATCTAAGACTTTCCCCCTTGCTATTACTACACCAATTTTGTGCCATCTGCGAACATACGGACCGTACCTCCCAGATTTAGGTCTAGATCATTAATGTACACTACAGACAGCAAGAGACCTAGCACCAATCCCTGTGGTACGCCACTGGACACTCTTGCTAAATATTGTTGAATGTCTCCATTATGATTAGTTGTTAGATGTTTGAACTATTTAATGTTTTTCATGAGATTTAGTATGTGGGTGGCACGGTAGCACAGTGGTTAGCACTGCTGCTTCACAGTGCCAGGGACCTGGGTTCGATTCCCGCTTGGGTCCTGTGCGGAGTCTGCATGTTCTCCCCATTGGAAAATGGGATTAGAACAGATAGGTGCTTGATGGCCGTGCAGACACAATGGACTGAAGGGCCTCTTTCTGTGCTGCAAAACTCTCAGACTCTATCTGTTGTTCAGCAACTTTCTCCCCGTGGGTTTCCTCCGGGTGCTCCGGTTTCCTCTCACAATTCCCGAAAGATGTGCTTGTTCAGTGAATTGGGCATTCTGAATTCTCCCTCAGTATACCTTAAAAGGCCCCGGAGTGAGGCTACTAGGGGATTTTCACAGTAACTTCATTGCAGTGTTAATGTAAGCCTACCTGTGACAATAATAAAGATTATTATTTCTATTTACACGCTCACCCTCAATCTTTATTTTGCTACATGTAAAGTGTTTAAGAAGTAATTTGATTTTAGTGCTTTTCATTTACTGGTTGGCTATCCGGGAGGATTCTTTATTCTTATTGGCTGCTTGGAGAACTCAGAATCATAGAATTTACAGTGCAGAAGGAGGCCATTCGGCCCATCGAGTCTGCACTGGCCCTTGGAAAGGGCACCCTGCTTAAATCCAACCCTCTATCCTATCCCAGTAACCCCACCTAACATTTTAGACATCAAGGGGCAATTTAGCACGGCCAATCCACCTAACTTGCACACCTTGGTCTGTGGAAGGAAACCGGAGCACCCGGAGGAAACCCACGCAGACACTGGGAGAATAAGTGCAAACTCCACACAGACAGGCAGCCAAGGCCAGAATTGAACCCGGGACCCTGGAGTTGTGAGGCAGCAGTGCCAGATGCCAGTAAAATTGAATCTCTTAGCTGGCCTATTTAAAAAGAAAACATAAAAGGCTTCAGAAAAATGGAATTGGGGTGCATGGATCCAATAGAAATGCTAGGAAAAGTACATTCAAATCACTTTCTCTGATTATTGTACCTTAGGCATTCATGCTAGGGCGGCACAATGGCGCAGCGGTTAGCACTGCTGACCCGGGTTCAATTCTGGCCTTGAATGACTGTGCGGGAGTTTACACTTTCTCCCTGTGTCTGCATGCGTTTCCTCCGGGTGCTCTGGTTTCCTCCCACAGTCCAAAGATGTGCAAGTTAGATGGATTGGCCATGCAAAATTTCCCCTTCGTGTCCAAAGATATGCAGGTTAGGAGGGGTTACAGCGAGTGGGCTTGAGTGGGCTCTTTCGGAGGATAAGGTGTCGGCTCAATGGGCTGAATGGCCTCCTTCTGCACTATAGGGGTTCTATGGTTCTATGTTACTTTTAATAAGTTTTTAAAATTTGCACAGTAAAGGAGCTATATCGTAGATAGAATCTATATCATAGAATTTACAGTGCAGAAGGAGGCCATTCAGCCCATCAAGTCTGCACCGGCTCTTGGAACGAGCACACTACCCAAGGTCAACATCTCCACCCTATCCCCTTTACCCAGTAACCCCACCCAACACTAAGGGCAATTTTGGATACTAAGGGCAATTTATCATGGCCAATCCACCTAACCTGCACATCTTTGGACTGTGGGAGGAAACCGGAGCACCCGGAGGAAACCCACGCACACACGGGGAGGATGTGCAGACTCCGCACAGACAGTGACCCAAGCCAGAATCGAACCCGGGACCCTGGAGCTGTGAAGCAATTATATCCACAATGCTACCGTGCTGTTTTGATGTTGAACTGATCTGCTGCATATTGAACTTAAATATGACCAAAGAAGGGAAGCAAATGCATCTAATGTTTAAAAACATTTTAACTATTCTGAAGCTTTGACCAACATTGCAAGTTAGTTATGTTAGAATTTTGAAAATTAACGCTTGCAGCTTTCCTTGAGGAGGAACTCTCATCTTCAATTTACTACTTTGCCTATTTTTGTACTTTAGGTTTTGAAGTAGTTACATTTATTCTGGCTGTCATTCTTAATAACAAAGGCATTCAGCCAAAGTTGCATTTTATACTGAAACAATGACACCAACAGGGTGAACAGTGCAATAACGGTCAGACATCTTCCAAAAATGAATACTATTGCATAGCTCCTCCTGGTGGCTATTGTAATAGTTACTACAAACTAAAAAAGCAGGGGGTTGGAAACCTATACAAGGAATCAGAGGAGGAAACAAGGGCAAAAACAAAAGACAGAAAGGGGAATAAGAAAAGTGATAGGTAGAGAAACCAAAGGCCAGATTCAAACAGGGCCACATGAAAAATATTCGTAGTGGGACAAGTAATGGTAAAACTACACGGTTAACAGCTTTGTGCCTTTAACGCCCAGAGCATTTGCAATAAAGCAGATGAACTGGTCTCGCAAATAGATGTGGATGGGTATGATATAATCAGGATTGTGGAGACATGACTGCAGGGTGACAAAGGATGGGAACTGAATGTCCAGGGGTATTCAGTATTTAGGAAGGACAGACAAAAAGGAAAAGGCAGTGGAGTTGCTTTGCTGGGAAAGAGGAAGAACACAATAATGAAGAAGTATATTAACTCCAACAATGTACAATCTGTATGGGTTGAGTTGAGAAACATCAAGGTGCAAAAAATATTAGTGGGTGTTATATACAGACCCCAAACTGTAGTGGTGATGTTGGAAATGGCATTAAACAGGAAATTAGAGACGCAAGCGATAAAGGAAGATCTGTAATTATGCGTGATTTTAATCGGAATATAGATTTGGCAAATCAAATTAGCCACAATACTATAGGAGGAGGAATTCCTGGAGTGTATATGAGATGGTTTGCTGGACCAAAAAAGTGAATAAGAACAAAGCAGCCAGACCATACTTCATCAGCAAAGGCATATCCAGCTCAAGTCAATCTTGCAAGCCCTCCTCACTAACATCTGGGAACATTCCCAAAATTGTGATTGCTTTCCCATAGCCTAGTCAAGCAACATCTTAACATTGTCATGCTCACAGAATCATACCTTTTATCCGATGTCTCAAACTCCTCCATCACCACCCTGAGTAGGTCCACCAGCAGGACAAATCTCCCAGAAGTTGTAATTCAGTGTCAGGGACTCAACATCGACTCCAAATCCATGACGTTCCTGCCATCAGATAAAACATGGAAAGGAAGCCTCCCGCTGATGAATACTGTTATGGGCCAGGGTTTAGAAACTACAAAGTATATTATGGAGTTCACCTGACCTACAAAGTTTTGTTGAATTTGGCTAGGATGAGCACAAGAGCCTTCACTTGAGGTGTGATTCAACAGTCTTCCTAGACACTTTCTAAGAACTTAGTTAACATATATATATATATATAAAACCAAGCAGCAAGAATTTTTATCAATTACAAACATAAAGACACCCCACATCTACAGTAATCTATGTATAACACTTAATGAATTCCCCCTTAACTGTTCCAATTCAAAAACAAAATTCTAAAAAATCCTTTTCAAGGGCGCGGCCCAGCATTCTGCATTCTCACTTGAATAATACTGGCTTTTCCTGAGATTCTGACCCCATCTCACCAAGTTTAAACCCTTCTGGAAAGCAAACTACATCTAAAGCCACCACCAATGTGATTTTTACTGGAAAATATGTTTAAAATGAAAATAAACAGGAACAAAACACTTATTTCTCCCTGAGTCCACAGCAGTCACATCTGAAAGCGAAACCAAATAAACCTCAAGAGTCACAGCCCAGCTCCACCCACACATTGACATCACTGAAGCCATGTGATAAGACAAAAACCTTTCTTAAAGGGACACTCCCATGACAATACTCCTTCATATTGAAGATAACTCGGAAGAAGCACTGAGGGTAGTAAGAGCATAAAAGTCCATCACCAGAAGTGGCTTCATAGCATAATTGCTGGCCGAGTTGTGAAGGGTATATTTGCCAGACTGAGCCTGTGACAAGGGGTGAGACATCCACCCCAGGAAAATCTACTTGACTTCATCCTCACCAACTTAACTATTGTAGGTGCACATCCATTCATGACAGTCTTGATAGAATGGACTGCCACACCGCACTTGTGGAGACAAAGCCCCATTTGTGCACTGAGGACACCCTCCATTGTGTTTTTTGTTACTACCAGTGTGTTAAGTGGGATAGATTCAGAACAGATGTCCCTGCTCAAAACTGGCCATCCATGACATGTTGGGGACATCAGCAGCAGCAGAATTGTATACAACCTATACCACGCCTATGAAAGCAGTTCAGAAAGACAATTCATCACTAACTTATCAATGGTAATCTCATGACTCAGCATACCTGTTATTTACAATTACCATCAAGACACCTTGTTTCAATTCAGAGTGGAGAAAACCATATCAGGAGCAGCATCAGGTGGACATAAAAATAAGGTGCTAACCTGGTGGAAGTACTACATGCATGTTAAACAGCAGAAGTAGCTTACTATAAACCAAATTAAGGATTCCACAACCAACAAATCAATCAAAGTTCTGCAGTCATAGAATCTATGGCACAGAGACAGGCCCTTCTGCCCAAACTGGTCCATGCCAACCAAAAAGCCCATCTAAGCTAACCTCATTTGCCTGCATTTGGCCCACATCCCTCTAAACCTTTCTTATCCATGTATCTGTCCAAATGCCCTTTAAAGTTGTCAATGTCCTTGTCTGAACCACTTCCTCCTGCAGCTCATTCCTCCACCCTCTGTGTATAATAAATTGCTCCTCAGGTTCCCATTAATTCTTTCCCCTCTTAACTTAAACCTATGCCCTCTAGTTCTTGATTCCGCAACCCTGGGAAAAAGACTAAGTGCATTCACCCTATCCATGCCTCTCATGATCTTATACACTTCTATAAGATCACCCCTCAGTCTCCTACGCTCCAAAGAAAAAAGTCCTAGTCTGTCCAATCTCTCTCTATAACTTGGTCCCTCGAGTCCTAGCTACAACCTCGTAAATCTTTTCTGCACTCTCTCCAGTTTAATAACATCTCTCCTAACAACTTCTACACTCAATGGCCTGACTGATGAAGGCCAGCATGCCAAAAGCCTTCTTCACTGCCCTATCTACCTGTGACTCTACCTTTAGAGAACCGTGCATCTGAACTCCAAGATCCCTCTGTTCCACGATACTTCCTAAGGTCCTGCCATTCACCGTGAAAGTCTTACCTTGATTTGAGCTTTCAAAATGCAACATCTCACACTTCTGTATTGAGCTCCATTTGCCATTTCTCGCCCACTTCCACAGCTGATCAAGCTCCTGCTACAATACCACCTATTTTAGTGTCATCTGCAAACTTACTGATCTTGTCTTGTACATTCTCATCCAAATCATCGATATAGATAACAAACAGCAATGGGCCCAACACTCACTCCTGAGGCACACCACTAGTCTCGAGCCTCCAGTCCAACAAGCATCCTTCCACCTTTACCTTCTGCTTCCTACCACCAAGCCAATTGTTTATCCAATTTGCCAGCTCTCCCTGGATTGTATGAGCTCTAACCTTCCAGAGCAGCCTATCATGTGGAACTTTATCAAAGGCCTTACTTAAATCCATATAGACTGCGTCTACCTCCCTGCTTCCATCAATCTTCCTGGTCACTTCATCAAAGAACTCTGAATAAATTTGTACGGCATGATCTCCCATGCACAAAGCCGTGCTGACTACTCCTAATCAAACCCTGTACTTGAAATGCCTGAATATCTTATCCCTCAGTATCCTCTCTAGTAACGTACCCACCACAGATGTTAGGCTCATTGGTCTATAATTCCCAGGTTTTTCTTTGCAGCCCTTATATAAGGGCACAACATTTGCTACCCTCCAGTCTTCTGGTACCTCACCCATGGCTAACAATGATGCAAATATCTCAGCCAGGGCTCCTGCAATTTCTTCTCTAGCCTCAAACAGTGTTCTTGGGTATACCTGGTTAGGGCCAGGAGACTTATCAACCTGCATACATTTTAATACATCCATCACCTCCTCTATTATAATGTAAACTGTCCCCAATATATCGCCACTAACCTTCCCAGTTTTCCAAGTCTTCATGTCTTTCTCCACAGTAAACTCCTGAAAGTAACGCAATCTCTCTGCATATTTGTTCTTCTAATTCCCTATTTGGGGGCCTATAGTACAACCCCTTTAAGGTCACCATCTTCTACTTATTTCTTAGTTCCACCCACAAAGCCTCGCTGGATGATCCCTCAGTTATTTCATGTTTGACTATTGCCGTGATGCTCCCCTTAATCAAAAGTGCTACTCCCCCTCCTCTCTTTCCTCCACCTCTGTCCCGCCTAAAGCACCTGTAATCTGGAACATTAAGCTGCTAGCCCTGTCCCTCCCTTAGCCATGATTCAGTCCTACAAACATCTTGAGTCAGATGAACTATCCTGACCTCCTCAGGTCCCTTCCATCATAGATGTTATACTTTAACCAATAAAATTCACTTCAGGTGAATTTCAAGAAACAGCTGATCACATTGGATACAGCTCAGGCTATCGATCATGACAACATCTCGGCTGTAGTACAGAACGAGCTGTGCCCCTAACCAAGTTGTTCCAGTACATCAACAAATTGGCATCTGCCCAACAAAATGGGGAAAATCTTCCAATGTACTGTCCAAAAAAGCCTAGCCCATCAGCCTACCCCCATCATCTTCAAAAGGATGAAAGATAGTCGGCAGTTTTATCAAGCAGCACCTACTCACCAATAATCTCATTGATACTCAGTTTGGATCTGACAGTACCACAAGCCGAATGCACATGGCCGTACTGCTGTTGGTTTTGTTAATAAAAGGGATTCTGAAGGGACTTCTGCCTCCGTGGACTTATTACAAAATTATTCCTCGCAAAGTGAATAATCTCACATTTCCCCATATATTTTATCTGCCACCTTCTTGTCAACTCACTTAGCCTATCTAAATCTCTTTGCAGATTCTTTGGCTGAATGTTGCTGGTAACGGGCCAATCCTAACTAGGGATCTGGATTTAATGGGGTTCTGGAGTCCCCATGGGGGCAAAGGGGAAGCTGCCCAAGAGAATGGATATCTCGCGGCGATTTAATGGCCACGGCTGTTAATAGATTGGAGATAGTACTTCTGCCCCGCAGGAACAGGACATCCCACTTCAAAAGAGCTGCAGGCCAATCTGAGGCTGGCAGTTCTCCACTACCAGCAACACCTCCAAGAGGGGTGATCACTGCCAGTATTTATCATAGAATTTACAGTGCAGAAGGAGGCCATTCGGCTCATCGAGTCTGCACCGGCTCTTGGAAAGAGCACCCTACCCAAGGTCAACACCTACACCCTATCCCCATAACCCAGTAACCCCACCCAACACTAAGGGCAATTTTGGACACTAAGGGCAATTTATCATGGCCAATCCACCTAACCTGCACATCTTTGGACTGTGGGAGGAAACCGGAGCACCCGGAGGAAACCCATGCACACACGGGGAGGATATGCAGACTCCGCACAGACAGTGACCCAAGCTGGAATCGAACCTGGGACCCTGGAGCTGTGAAGCAATTGTGCTATCCACAATGCTACCGTATTGCACAGGCCTTCACCAGGGATTGTTATTGGATCCCTGGAGAGAGATAAGTGTGGTCAGAATGGGGTAGCCTGGAATGGGGCGCCAGTGAGTTACGTACGGGGTCAGGTTCTGGGACCAAAAGACCATGTAAGGGGTTGTGGGGGACCTGGTGGGGGCTTACACTTTGAAGGAGGAGGCACTCCAATTGTCTCAGGGGCCTGTTAAGAATGGGCGTACAAGCCTACACAAGGAAACCTCCCAGACTTGGCATTTGGTGTGGAAATTCCTGCCGTCAGTTTTATCCCAGCGGCGACAGGATGAGCCCTTTAACTGGGATTTAATTGCCCACTTAAGAGCCTCAATTAGTCCACTGTCAGGCAGCCCATGTCCTGCTGTGGTACTGGCATGTAGATAGCAAGCAGATCACCTGCTGGATTTGACATGCCCCTCCTCCCTTTATTAAATTCAACCCTGTGATGAATTCTGAGTCAGGAACTCAGAAATGACCATGGTGGGACATTGGAGGCAATCTTCTCAATTAAGAAGCCATCCGTTGGAGCCCCATCAAATTTAGGCACCAGTTTGGGTTCCAGTGTCGGATTGTTCAATCAGAGTGGCCTGTGGCAATGGCTGCTATCTGCCTTCTATGTACGCAATGCCTAACAAGCAGCAACAGCACCAATAGAGGCACCTTCAGAGGGAGGGAAGCAACTGCTATTGAAGCAAGAAAAGCATTAGCTGAGAAATCAGTCTGCATGAAGTGGCTGTCAGGGAATAGGCCCCTTTTGTTATTTACTGCTGGCAAATAAATTTGAACCCTCAGATGACAAATCATCCTTTGGTTCATTTTTGGGCTCCTGACAAATCAGGAGGCCTGTTCATTCCAGGTAAAATCTCTTGCAGCATAGGAAATTGCATACAATTGGCTATTTACCAGCCTACATTGCTTTCTGCTGTTGTCAATAAACACACTGGTCCGATTTAGAAAAGTGAATAGAGGCAGGAACATGTTGGGGAGGGAACTTTGCATGCATCTTTCCAAAGTTCTTCTTGCCACAACCTCCAATGCCACCTCATCAGGCCTGGGAAAACTCAGGCCTTTGTGACCTCCTTGCAACTTACTTTCCCACTGGTCTTTGTATCATCAGCAAACTTGGAAACATTGCACTCAGTCCCTTCGTCTAAGCCATTATTAGAGATTGTGAATAACTGAGGCCCCAGCAGCAACACTGTGACACGCTACTCTTAACAGCTTGCCAACCTGAAAAAGGCCTGTTTAATCCTACTCTCTGTTTTCTGTCTTCAACCTATGCTATCCCCAACTTCATGAGCACTTATCTTGTGAGGCACTTTATCAAATGTTTTTTTGAAAATTCAAATATACTTCATCCATTGAGTTCCTCTTTAACTTTCCTGCTGGTCACATTCTCAAAAAAATTGTAATTTCATAAAACATATTGGATCTATTAATACTATTATACATAGACATACATAAAAAATAAAAGCAGGAGGAGACCATTTGGTCGTCTAGCCTTCTCTGCCAATCATTGTAATCCTAATCAATTTTGGCCGGGATTCTCCGAAAATAGGGCTATTTCTCAACGCCTGCCGGAAAATAGGCTAGCAGGGCCCAGGCGTGCGCCCACGCAGCTCCTGCTGCCAATACGGGGCCCTGCACTTAAGGCCGCGGGTCTGCATATGCGCGTGGCAGCCGTTTTTGCGCCGGCCCCCGCGCTACATGGCGGAGCCACACAGCGGGCCGGCGTGGAAGAAGATAGGCCCACTCCGGATCGCGCGCGCCTGCCAATCAGTAGCCCCCGATCGCGGGCCTGGCCGCCATGGAGGCCCCCCCCATGGAGTCTCTCTCCCCCCCCCCCCGGCCAAACCAGGACAGCCAGGTGAAACCATACGGGAACCACGCCGGTGGAACTCGGCCGGTCGACTGCGGAGAATCGCCGCGTTGGCCTCTTTCAACGGCCCCGGACTGAAGCCGCGCGACTGCCGCCAATTCTCAGGTCGCCAGAGAATCGCGTCCCGGTGTCGGACCCGATCGCGGGTCTGAGGCCCCATTCTCCGCCCCCACGCCGAGCGCGGTTTCGGTGCAGGGGCTCGGAGAATCCGGCCTTAATCTCTCCTCATTTGACAGTCCTGCCATCCCAGGAATCAGCCTGATAAACCTTCGCTGCACTCCCTCTGTAGCAAAAACATTCTTCCTCAGATAAGGAAACCAAAATTGCACAGAATATTCCAGGTGTAGCCGTACCAACGCCCTGTACAATTGCAGTGGGTGTTAGTCTTTTTTAAAATAAATTTAGAGTACGCAATCATTTCTTTCCAATTAAGGGGCAATTTAGTGTGGCCAATCCACCTAACCTGTATATTTTTGGGTTGTGGGGGTGAAACCCATGCAGACACGGGGAGAATGTGCAAACTCCACACGGGTAGTTACCCAGGGCCGGGATCAATCCCGGGTTCTTGGCGCCGTGAGGCAGCAGTGCTAACCACTGCACCACCGTGCTACCCTTTGTGCGTGTTGGTCTCATTAAGATTCTCTAGGACTTTTTCTTTACCAATATTAGCTATTTTAAATTCCTCTCTCTCATTGTACCTGTTCCAGGTATATGTTGTGCCTTCTGTGAAGCCAGAGACAAAATATTTGTTTAATGTCTAAAGTTTCTTTAATCCCCATTATTATTTCTCATGTTTCAGCCTCAGAGATCCACTTTTACTTTTGTTACTCTTAAATATAATTTTTAAAATTTAGAATCTCTTCCAATGTATTTTTATATTTCTTGCGAGTTTATTCTCATTCTACTTACCAATTTCTTGCTAGTTTACACTCATTCTACTTTCTCACTTTTTTTTATTTGTTCATGGGATATTGGCGCCGCTGGCTGGGCCTGTATTTATTGCCCATCCCTGGGGGCATGTAGGCCAGATTAGGTAAGGGCAACAGATTTCCTTTACTAAAGGGCATTAGTGAACCAGATGGGTTTTTGCAACAATCAACAATGGTTTCATGGTCATTATTAGACTTTTAATTCCAGATTTTTATTGAATTCATATTTTACCAACTGTCATGGTGAGATTCGAACCTTGGTCTCCTGAGCATTATTACTCTGGGTCTCTGGATTCAGTCTCAAGTCCAGCAACAATTCCACTGCTCTACTGCCTCCCTGCTATCCTTTGCTGATTTTCTAAATCTCTCCCAATCCTCAGGCTTATCACTCTTCTTGGAAATATTATAAGCCTCTTCCTTTAACTTTATACTATCCTTAATGTCTTTAATCATCTCACATTTCTCCACATTACATTTTATCTGGCATCTGCCCAATCTTTGTCTTTGGGTAATTGCTTACCATCCGATTCACAGTCAACTATGCTACCTGTTATTGTGTGATCTGCCAATTTTGGTTTTGTGATATGCGATGAGCCAACAGCCTCAACATTAACCCCAGGACACCATTGTTAGCATCCTCCAATCTAAAAAATGTATTAACCACTTACCTTACTTTTATCTGCCTTTTAGTCAATTTATTACCCATGCTGTCGCATCCTCTGTATTACTGTGCACCTTAAATTAATCATAAAGGCCTCTTTATGCAGTACTTTATCAAATGTCCTTTGCAAATCAGTATATGTAATATCCACTGAATTTCCTTAGTCACAGGGGTGGAAAACTTATTTTATTCGGTGGACTTGATTGTATATCCTATCAGTTGGCATGGACCACAGTTCAACAAAATTACTTGGACAAACTGGGATTGAAATTGGTACATGTTTTGCCTGTGTTTTGAGTGCAAAACATACGCCAGTTTCTCGGTTGGTGACCAATCTGACCAGTGGTCTTTAAACGGACTGCTGAGTGCTGCTAAAGAAATGGTAGGAAAAGGGTGCCTCCCACCATCACTATGGGCAGTCAGCCCACCTGCAGTTTCCACCACCCGACTGCCAAAACTTACCAGCAGTGCATTAGGCTGAAATTTCATCCCTGACATTGTTCAAATTGCCTCTGGAAGCATAACAGACACCATGGGCGAGATTCTCCGACCCCCCCCCCCCGGCCGGGTTGGAGAATCGCCGGGGGCTGGCGTGAATCCCGCCCCCGCCGGTGGCCGAATTCTCCGGCACCGGATATTCGGCGGGAATCGGGCCACGCCGGTTGGCGCCACCCCCCCCGCGATTCTCCGGCCCAGATGGGCCGAAGTCCTGCTGCTAAAATGCCTGTCCCGCCGGCGTAGATTAAACCACCTACCTTACCGGCGGGACAAGGCGGCGGGGGCGGGCTCCGGGGTCCTGGGGGGGGCGCGGGGCAATCTGGCCCCGGGGGGTGCCCCCACGGTGGTCTGGCCTGCGATCAGGGCCCACCGATCCGCGGGCGGGCCTGTGCCGTGGGGGCACTCTTTCCCTTCTGCCTTCGCCACGGTCTCCACCATGGCGGGGGCGGAAGAGACTCACTCCACTGCGCATGCGCGGGAATGCCGTCAGCGGCCGCTAACGCTCCCGCGCATGCGCCGCCCGGAGATGTCATTTCCGCGCCAGCTGGCGGGGCACCAAAGGCCTTTTCCGCCAGCTGGTGGGGCGGAAATTCGTCCGGCGCGGGCCTAGCCCCTTAAGGCTGGGGCTAGGCCCCCCAAGATGCGGAGCAGTCCGCACATTTGGGGCAGCGCGATGCCCGACTGATTTGCGCCGTCTTGGGCGCCAGTTGGCGGACATCGCGCTGATACCTGAGAATTTCGCCCCATGATCACCTCTTATTAATTTTGGGTGAGCTTCAGGCCCCCACTTCTGGTGCATGCAAAAACCAATTGCTGCTTTTTTCAAACAATAGACGAATTCAGAATTTATTTTGGAACATTCCTATGAACTTTTATTTATTACAAAATTATAATTCAAAGTGTCTTGAATGTTACATTCTTTCAGCACAAAAGTATATTGCCTACAAATCAGGCATTGATTGGTTTTCCATTCGTGTCCAGAAAAAAATGACAATTCATTTTAGAATTCATGTGAAAGTTCTGGTAATTTACTTAAATGTTGCTGAATATGTTCAGGGACACAAACTACCGTTGAAGAAGGTAAGTACAAGACTACATGCATGCTATTGTCAGAGCTGAGGAACACTTGGCATCAGCCTTGGTTCAGTTGTGAAGTCAAGTCACACTCCAGTAATTGAACTGCTGGAGGCGCTGGCCCAAATTTTCCATCTGTTCACCCCGGCAGGATTCTCCAGTCCTGCTGAAGTGAATGGAGTTTTGACTGAGCGCCAAATTCTCCGTTCTCGCTGGCAGCAGTGGTGGGTTGGAGAATTGAGCAGTGGGTTGGTTTGGAGAATCCTGGCTGCTGTCTTTCAGATGAGGGGCGGGATTCTCCGCGATCCGGCGGGGCGGGCCGTACCTGCGCCGAGGAGAGGTGTGAACCACTCCGGCGTCGGGCCGCCCAGAAGGTGCAGAATCCTCCACACCTTCAGGGGCTAGGCCAGCGGCGGCAGGGTCGGCGCCGCGCCAGCCGATGCCGAAGGGCTTGCGCCGCGCCAACTGGCGGCAAAGGGCCTCCGCCGGCCGGCACAAGTTGGTGCGGGATCGCAAGCGTGTACTGGTGTCATCCCAGCGCATGCACAAGGGGTTCTCCGCGCCGGCCATGGCGGACCGTTACACCGACACAGAGGGAAAAAGTGCCCCCACGGCACAGGCCCGCCCATGGATCGGTGGGCCCCGACGCGGGCCAGGCCACCGTGCCCGCCCCCCGGGGCCAGATCCCCACGCATCCCCCCCAAGGACACCGCAGGCCGCCCGCAGAGCTAAGTCCCGCCGGTACGACATCCGGGTGCGGCTATGCAGAGCTAGGTCGCATATTCGGTAGCTCCCGCTTGGAACGGACTTTTGGGCTCTTTTACAGGGCCCCCACGGCATTTGTTTGACATTTCCCGGTGTGGCAAGAAGACTGCAGCATTCCCCTGACAGTGTCCCCCGGGAATGTTATGTCTTTTGGCTACCAGACCCGGCAGAAACAGTAAAAGATTTGGCTTTGGCTGCAGGTTTAGACAAAAGCCTCTTCCAGCATGCAGGCGGGGGAAGGGCAAGCTTAAAGCTGCAATCTGAGGACTTCCGGTGACGGCGGGCGGGAGGCGGCCGCACAATGAGAGCCCCCGCTCGGGAACGGCAATTTTGGGGCTTTAAGCCCAGTCCCAGGGTCCGCGGAGGCGGCAGAAGAAGGGAGAAGGCACGGAGGAGGCACTGAGAAGACACAGGAGGGGAAAAAACCCAAAGAAAAATGTCGAGGGTGAGCAGAAAAACGGCCGTAAAAAAACCAGCTGGAGGTCCGTCGGGGAGTGGAAAGGTCATCGCGGGGTCACCTGGAAAAATGGAGGCTGGAGGCACCAGGGAAGGCCGCACTGCTTACGGCTGAAGAAACAACCAAGGTGATGGCTGCGGAATTTGAAAAGCAGTTGGCGTAGATTGCAAAATGCATGGAGACGGTGAGGAAGGAGATGAGGGAGGCTTTGAGTGTGCTGGTGGAGGAGGCGGTTTCCCCGGTGAGGACGGAGGTGGCGAGCGCAGTGGCGGAGGCGCTGAAGGAAGTGGAGGAGACGTTATTGCAGCACGGTGATCAACTTGCCTCAATGGGGAAAGAGATGCGGAAGGTGATGGATACTAACAAGGATCTGCGAGGAAAAATGGAAGACCTGGAAAATAGATCCAGGCGACAGAACTTGAGAATTGTGGGGCTGCCCGAAGGAGTTGAAGGACCGAAGCCGACTGAATATTTTGCCCCGATGCTGGCAAAACTACTGGGGGAGGGGGAGGACCCCTCCCGATATGAACTGGATCGGGCTCATCGGTCATGGAGGCCTGTACCAAAGGCGAGTGAGCCGCCAAGGGCAGTGACTCTGTGCTTCCGTAGGTACAGGGTGAAGGAGAAGGTCCTGAGCTGGGCCAAGCAGAAGCGGGTGGTGCAGTGGGCTGGAGCTGGTATACGTGTATACCAGGACTTTACGGTGGAGCTGGCAAGGAGGCGGGCTGCCTTCAACCGGGTGAAGAGGGCACTGTACATTAGCAAGGTGCGGTGTGGCATTGTATATCCAGCGAAGCTGAGGGTGACTTACAAGCTCAGGGACTTTTATTTTGGAACGGCGGAAGCAGCGGAGGAGTTTGCGAAAGCAGAAGGACTGTGGCAGAACTGACAAACTGAGGAATGGCCATGTGCCGATGTAATCTCATGACTGTATTTTCTTCTTTTTTGTATCACTGCGCGCGGGTGTAGAGATTAAAGGAGCCAAGGTGGTATATATTTGGACGAGGGAAGGGACGGGACTTTCACTCGAAATGAGAGTTCTTTGGGGTGTAGGTGGATAGGTGGGGTTTGTGTGCTAAAAGGGGATCTTTGGGCTTTCCTGGGGCCGGGCAAGTGGGAAAGGGACCCGGGCGGGGGCCTCCACGCTGGCCGGTGTGTGTCGGCCAGTGAACGGGAGTGAGGTGGGGGAGGGGCTGCGGCCATCGGAGCCTGGCAGAACAGGGTCCGAGTGGTCTAGCCGGGGTGCAAAGTTGGGGGGGAGGAACCGAGGGTAGGGGGAGGAGTTTTACAAGAGGCAGTGGACGGGAGGAGCTGGAGACCTGGGGTGGGGGGGTGGGAGCTGTGTAAGATTAAGGGTGACTACGGGTAATCCCTGATTTATTCTTGTCATTTGTTTATGTAAACATGCGGGTTGAGGTTTGGGGGTTGGTGGGTAGATGGGATCGTTGTTGTTATTATGGGGACTGACATATCTTGCTGATTATTGTTTATCGTTGATGGATGTAAATGTGGGAGAAAATGTGAAAATGGAGGAGAATAAAAGAAAATTATTTTTTTTAAAAGCTGCAATCTGACTTGACTCTATCAAAGATGAATTCTAGCAGCAGAGGGAACAACTGTGAAAAGATCTACCAAGGCCATTGAAGAAGCAGGGACGAGGCTTCCGGTGGCGGCCATGGAGGAGTAGGTCGCGCATTCGGCAGCTCCCGTCTGGAACTGACTCTCAGACCTTTTTCAGGAGTTTCCATAGACTTTTTAAACGGACCAGAAGTGTAACGGCCAAAGGAGCGGCACTGGAGCAACGGGAGAAGCGAGGGAAAGAAAACAAAATGGCGGCGGCCAGGAACAAATGGGAGCTGCAGGAGTCATCAAGCGCTGCTTCGAGGAGCAGCGCGAGGAGATGCGCAAGGAGATGTTGGCGCCTATGCTTTCGGCAATTGAAGGACTCGGGATCACCCAGAAGGTCCACGAAGCTAAGATCCAGGAGGTACAGAAAAGAGTCAGTCATAACGAGGACGAGATCGTGGGCCTGGCGGTGAGAGTGGAGCAGAACGAGGCGCTACACAAGATTTGGGCGGGAAGACTCGAAGACCTGGAGAACAGGTCGAGGAGAAAGAATCTACAAATCCTGGGTCTCCCTGAGGGAGTGGAGGGGGCTGATGCCGGGGCATACGTGAGCACGATGCTCGAGGCGATGATGGGCACGAAGGCCCCTTCGAGGCCGCTGGAGTTGGACGGGGCACATCAGGTGCTGGCGAAGAAGCCCCAGGCAAATGAGCTGCCAAGGGCGATGCTGGTGAGGTTCCACCGGTTCACGGACAGAGAGTGGGTCCTGAGATGGGCCAAGAAGGAGCGGAGCAGTAAGTGGGACAATGCAGAGATCCGAATATACCCGGACTGGAGCACGGAGGTTGCAAAGCGGAGAGCGGGTTTCCACCGGGCCAAAGCGGCATTGTACCGGAAAGAAGTGAAATTTGGAATGCTGCAGCCAGCGCGACTGTGGGTCACATACAAGGGCCAACACTATTACTTCGAAACGCCTGAAGAGGCGTGGACCTTTGTACAAGCCGAAAAGTTGGACTCTAACTGAGGGTTTGTGAGGGGGGGATGTTTGAGGTTTGATGTGTGATGGTTGTTGTATATAGGGGGTCAATCACGCGCAGGAAATGTTACATGGGCTGGGGGAGAGAGACAAGGCAGCGACAGGAGCTGCGCCAGAGGGGGCGGAGCGGGCTTTGGAAAGCGCGGGGTGTTTTCCCGCGGGCGGGAAGGGGAACTAAGGAATGCATATGGATTGGGAGACTCCCACGGGGGGAGGTCAATGGGGAAGCCGGGGTCAGCTGACTTACGGGACTGACATGGGGGGGGGAGCAAAAAAGCTAGACGGGTCTATCGGGGGAAGGGGGGGGGGGAGGGTTGCTGCTGCACTGGCCGAAAGGGAATGGGACACACGAGGTGGTCGGGACGGGGCTCCCCCCTCTGGGGGACTGGAGGGTGAGGGAGGCGTGGACACGGGACTGGCCCAGAAAAGTAGATGGCTAGTCGGCGGGCGTGTGGGGGGCGGGGGCGGTGAGAGCCCCTCCAATCCGGCTGATAACGTGGAATGTGAGGGGCCTGAATGGGCCGGTGAAGAGGGCTCGTGTGTTCGCGCACTTAAAGGGACTGAAGGCGGACGTGGCCATGCTCCAAGAGACACACCTGAAGGTGGCGGACCAGGTCAGGCTAAGAAAGGGATGGGTAGGACAGGTATTCCACTCAGGACTGGACGCGAAGAATAGAGGGGTGGCAATATTGGTGGGAAAGCGGGTGTCATTTGAGGCCAAGACTATTGTAGCGGACAATGGAGGGCGATATGTAATGGTGAGTGGTAGGCTGCAAGGGATGTGGGTGGTGTTGGTAAACGTATACGCCCCAAACTGGGATGATGCCGGATTCATGAAGCGCATGATGGGGCGCATTCCGGACCTGGAGATAGGAGGCCTGATAATGGGAGGGGACTTCAATACAGTGTTGGATCCAGCACTAGACCGCTCCAAATCAAGGACTGGAAAGAGGCCGGCGGCAGCCAAGGTACTTGGGGGGTTTATGGATCAGATGGGGGGACTGGACCCATGGCGGTTTGCAAGGCCGCAGACCAGGGAATTTTCTTTCTTCTCCCATGTACACAAAGCCTACTCCCGGATAGATTTCTTTGTTCTGGGTAGGGCGCTCATCCCGAGGGTGGAGGGGACGGAGTATTCGGTTATAGCCGTTTCGGACCATGCCCCACACTGGGTGGAACTGGAGCTGGGAGAGGAGAGGGACCAACGCCCGTTGTGGCGGCTGGATGTGGGACTGCTGGCGGACGAGGTGGTGTGTGGGAAGGTGAGGGGGTGTATCGAAAGGTATTTGGAGGCCAACGACAACGGGGAGGTGCGGGTGGGGGTGGTATGGGAGGCGTTGAAGGCGGTGATCAGGGGGGAGTGAATTTCCATTAGGGCTCATAGGGAGAAGACAGAGGGTATGGAAAGGGAGAGGTTAGTGGGGGAGATTTTGAGAGTGGACAGGAGATACGCAGAGGCCCCGGAGGAAAGATTACTTGGGGAAAGACGACGGCTCCATTCGGAGTTTGACCTGTTGACCATAGGGAAGGCGGAGACACAGTGGAGGAAAGCGCAGGGGGCGACCTACGAGTATGGGGAAAAGGCTAGTCAGATGCTGGCACACCAGCTCCGTACGAGTATGGCAGCGAGGGAAATAGGGGGGGTCAAAGATGGAAGGGGAGCCACGGTTCTGAGTGCGACGAAAATAAACGAGGTATTCAAGGCCTTTTATGAAGAGCTGTACAGATCCCAGCCCCCAGCGGGGGAAGAGGGGATGAGACGATTCCTAGATCAGCTGAGATTCCCGAGGGTGGAGGAGCAAGAGGTGGCTGGTTTGGGGGCACCAATTGGGTTGGAGGAGCTGAGCAAGGGTTTGGGGAGCATGCAGGCGGGGAAGGCCCCAGGACAGGACGGATTCCCGGTGGAGTTCTACAGGAAGTATGCAGACCTGTTGGCCCCGCTACTGGTGAGGACCTTTAATGAGGCAAGAGAGGAGGGGACCCTGCCCCCGACAATGTCGGAAGCGACAATTTCTTTGATCCTAAAGCGGGACAAGGACCCAGTGCAATGTTGATCGTACAGGCCAATCTCGCTCCTCAATGTGGATGCAAAGTTGCTGGCAAAAGTGCTGGCCACGACTTCCGGGTGCGGCGATGACCAGCTAAGTCGCACGTTTCGGCACCTCCCGTTTTAACGGACTTTTGGGCTCTTATTGGGAGCCCCAACGGCAATTTTCGAAGGCTAAACCCACTGTGAGGTGACATAGAACGGAGTCCCCCCGGATGTGAAGGGACAGAAGAGATAATAGTGGCCAGATTGCGGAGGATCCTCTGGAGCAGCGGCAAAGAAGGGAAGTGAGAAGCAAGATGGCGGCGGAGGGAGGCCAGTTGGTATGGGGCCTGGACCAGCAGGAGTTCCTCCGGCGATGTGTGGAGGAGCTCAAGAAGGAGGTGCTGGCGCCGATGCTGCAGGCGATTGAGGGGTTAAAGGAGGCGCAGAAGACCCAAGAGATGGAGCTCCGTGGAGTGAAGGCAAAAGCTGCCAAAAATGAGGACGAGATACAGGGCTAGGTGGTGAAGACGGAGACGCACGAGTCACTGCATAAGAGGTGTATGGAGAGACTGGAAGCCCTGGAAAATAGCTCGAGGAGGAAGAACTTAAGAATCTTGGGTCTTCCCGAAGGGGCAGAGGGAGCGGACGTTGGGGCGTACGTGAGCACGATGCTCCATACCTTTAATGGGAGCTGAGGCCCCCTGGAAGTGGAGGGAGCGTATCGAGTCCTCGTGAGAAGACCAAAGGCAGGAGAAATACCTCGAGCAATAGTGGTGAGGCTCCACCGCTACAAGAACAGGGAGATGGGCGAAAAAGACACGGAGCAGCAGGTGGGAGAACGCGATGATCCGCGTGTATCAGGATTGGAGTGCGGAGGTGGCGAGAAGGAGGGCGAGTTTCAATCGGGCCAAGGCGGTGCTCCACAAGAGGAAAGTGAAGTTTGGAATGTTGCAGCCGGCAAGACTGTGGGTTACACACCAGGGTAAACACCACTACTTCGAGATGGCAGAAGAGGCGTGGACATTTATTGAAGAGGAGAAGTTGGACTAAATTGGAGAAAGAGTGTTTGAAATGAAGTAGTGAGGTGGTGGCAAGGGACTGTGAATCAGATGGGGGAAAATTTTCTTTCTCCTCGAAGGGGACACACACGAAGAAATGTGGGCGCCGGTGGGGAGGGGGAAGGAGAGAGGGAGCTGCGCCATCAGGGGCGGGGCCGAGAGGGAAGCGCGGGCTTTGTTCCCGCGCTATGGAAATTGTGGCGGGAAAAGGGGGCGCAGGAAGGAGGGGGCCTCACATAATGGGAGGCTAAGGATAAACTGGGGAAGCCGAGGTCAGCCAGAGTTTGCTGACTTCCGGAAGCAATATGGGGGGAGCAACTAAGCTAGAGAGGGATCTAGCGGGGATAACTGGGTTGCTGCTGCTAAGGGGAAGGGGGAGCTGTTACGGGATGGGATGGGAGGGCGCCGTCGGGGGGATAAGCGGGTGCGTGGGAACCGGGTGAGGAGCTGGTCTAAAAAAGGGGATGGCTAGTCAACGAGGGGGGGCTAAAGAGCCCCCCAACCCGGTTGATCACGTGGAACGTGAGAGTGTTGAATGGGCCGATTAAGAGGGCAAGGGTACTTGCGCACCTAAAGAAGCTAAAGGCAGACGTGGTCATGCTTCAGGAGACGCACCTGAAACTGGCGGATCAGGTCAGATTATGAAAAGGATGGGTGGGACAGGTATTCCACTCGGGCTTGGATGCGAAAAATAGAGGGGTGGCAATACTGGTGGGGAAACGGGTATTGTTTGAGGCGAAGACCATAGTGGCGGACAGTGGGGGTAGATACGTGATGGTGAGTGGCAGATTGCAAGGTGAGGCGGTGGTGCTGGTGAATGTATATGCCCCGAACTGGGATGACGCGAACTTTATGAAGCGTATGTTGGGGCGCATCCCGGACCTGGAGTTGGGAAAGTTGGTAATGGGGGGGACTTCAACACGGTGCTGGACCCAGGGCTGGACCGGTCCAGATCTAGGACCGGGAGGAGGCCGGCAGCGGCCAAGGTGCTTAAGGGCTTTATGGAGCAGATGGGAGGAGTGGATCCCTGGAGATTTACTAGGCCAAGGAGTAAAGCGTTTTCCTTCTTCTCCCATGTCCACAAAGTGTACTCCCGGATAGACTTCTTTGTCCTGGGAAGGGCGCCGATCCCGAAGGTGGCAGGAACGGAGTATTCGGCTATAGCCATTTCAGATCATGCCCCACATTGGGTAGATCTGGAAGTAGGAGAGGAAAAGGAACAGCGCCCACTCTGGAGATTAGATATGGGACTGTTGGCGGACAAGGGGGTATGTGTAAGGGTGAGGGGATGTATTGAAAGGTACCTAGAGATTAATGATGACGGAGAGGTCCAGATGGGAGTGGTCTGGGAGGCGCTGAATGCTGTGGTTAGAGGGGAGCTGATCTCCATAAGGGCCCATAAGGGGAAACAAGAGGGTAAAGAAAGGGAGAGATTGTTGAGGGAGATTTTGAGGGTGGATAGGCAATATGCGGAGACTCCAGATGAAGGGCTATACAGGGAAAGACGGAGATTACACACGGACTTTGACTTGTTGACCACGGGTAAGGCGGAGGCACAATGGAGGAAGGCACAGGGAGTGCAGTATGAATATGGAGAGAAGGCGAGCCGGCTGCTGGCCCAACAACTTAGGAAGAGGGGGGTGGCGAGAGAGATCGGAGGGGTTAGAGACAAGGAGGGAAAGATGGAACGGGGAGCGGAGCGGGTGAATGGGGTGTTTAAGGTATTTTACGAGAGGCTATATAAGGCTCAACCCCCGGAAGGGAAAGAGGGAATGATGCGTTTCCTAGACCAGCTGGAGTTCCCGAAGGTTGAGGAACAGGAGATGACAGGACTGGGAGCGCAGATTGAGGTGGAGGAGGTGGTAAAAGGAATTGGGAACATGCAGGCAGGGAAGGCCCCGGGACCGGATGAGTTCCCGGTGGAGTTCTATAGGAAATACGTGGACCTGCTGGCCCCACTTCTGACGAGAACCTTTAATGAGGCTAGGGAAAGGGGGACACTACCCCCGACGATGTCGGAGGCGACGATATCGCTGATCCTGAAAAGAGACAAAGACCCGCTGCAGTGCGGGTCATACAGGCCTATTTCCCTCTTGAACGTAGATGCCAAGCTTTTGGCCAAGGTGATGGCGACGAGGATAGAGGACTGTGTCCCTGGGGTGGTGCATGATGATCAAACGGGGTTTGTTAAAGGGAGGCAATTGAATGCTAATATACGGAGGCTGCTGGGGGTGATGATGATGCCCCCACCGGAGGGGGAGGCGGAGATAGTGGTGGCGATGGATGCAGAGAAAGCATGTGATAGAGTGGAGTGGGACTACCTGTGGGAAGTACTGAGGAGATTTGGATTTGGAGAGGGGTTCATTAGATGGGTTCAGCTCCTGTATAGGGCCCCGGTGGCAAGTGTGATTAGAAATAGGCAACGATCTGACCACTTCCGACTATATAGGGGTACAAGACAGGGATGTCCCCTGTCCCCGTTACTGTTTGCGTTGGCAATTGAGCCATTGGCCATAGCGCTGAGGGGCTCTAGGAAGTGGAGGGGGGTACTTAGAGGAGGAGAAGAGCATCGGGTGTCATTATACGCAGATGATTTGTTGTTGTATGTCGCGGACCCAGTGGAGGGGATGCCTGAGATAATGCAGACACTCAGGGAGTTTGGAGAATTTTCAGGATATAAATTGAATATGGGGAAGAGTGAATTGTTTGTGATGCACCCCGGGGAACAGGGCAGGGGAATAGATGATTTACCGTTGAGGAGGGTAACAAGGGATTTCCGGTATTTAGGGATCCAGGTGGCCAGGAACTGGGGAACTTGGAATAAGCTTAACTTGGCACGACTGGTAGAGCAGATGGAAGAGGACTTTAGGAGGTGGGACATGGCGCCCCTGTCATTGGCAGGCAGGGTGCAGGCGGTTAAAATGGTGGTCCTTCCGAGGTTTCTTTTTGTGTTCCAGTGCCTCCCTGTACTGATTACAAAGGCCTTTTTTAAGAAGGTGGACAAGAGTATTATGAGCTTTGTCTGGGCTGGAAAGACCCCAAGAGTAAAGAGAGGGTTCCTGCAGCGCAATAGGGACAGAGGGGGACTGGCACTGCCGAGTCTAAGTGATTATTATTGGGCCGCCAATGTGTCAATGATATGTAAGTGGATGAGGGAAGGGGAAGGAGCGGCGTGGAAAAGACTGGAGATGGCGTCCTGTAGGGGAACTAGCCTAAAAGCACTGGCGATGGCGCCTTTACCGTTCTCCCCGAAAAAATACACCACAAACCCAGTGGTGGTGGCAACTCTGAAAATTTGGGGGCAGTGGAGACGACATAAGGGAGTGACGGGTGCCTCAGTGTGGTCCCCGATAAGGAACAACCATAGGTTCGTCCCGGGAAGGATAGATGGGGGATTTAAATCTTGGCAGCGAGCAGGAATTGCGAAATTGAAGGACTTGTTCTTAGACGGGACATTCGCGAGTCTGGGAGCACTGACAGAAAAATATGGGTTGCCACCTGGGAATGCATTTCGCTATATGCAAGTGAGGGCATTTGTGAGGCAACAGGTGAGGGAATTTCCGCAGCTCCCGGCGCAAGAGATCCAGGACAGAGTGATTTCGGGGGCATGGGTGGGTGATGGTAGGGTGTCAGATATATAGGGAAATGAGAGATGAGGGGGAGACGATGGTAGAGGAGCTGAAGGGAAAATGGGAGGAGAAGCTGGGGGAAGAGATTGAGGAGGGGCTGTGGGCAGATGCCCTAAGTAGGGTAAACTCTTCGTCCTCGTGTGCCAGGCTCAGCCTGATACAATTCAAGGTTCTGCACAGGGCGCATATGACTGGAGCAAGGCTGAGTAGATTTTTTGGAGTGGAGGATAGGTGCAGGAGATGCGCGGGAAGCCCGGCGAACCACACCCACATGTTTTGGTCATGTCCGGTATTGCATGGGTTCTGGGTGGGTGTGGCAAAAGTGATTTCAAAGGTGGTGGGGGTCCGGGTCGAACCAGGCTGGGGGTTGGCTATATTTGGGGTTGCAGATGAGCCGGGAGCGCAGGAGGCAAGAGAGGCCGATGTTTTGGCCTTTGCGTCCCGAGTAGCCCGGCGAAGGATTCTACTTATGTGGAAAGAAGCTAAACCCCCGGGCGTGGAGGCCTGGATAAACGACATGGCAGGGTTCATAAAATTGGAGCGGATAAAGTATGCACTAAGAGATTCGGCTCAAGGGTTCACCAGGCGGTGGCAACCGTTCCTCTACTATCTCGCAGAGCGATAAGGGAAAATAGGAAAGGTAGCAGCAGCAACCGGGGGGGGGGGGGGGGGGGGGGTGACTCTTTTGGGTCCTCAGGGGTTTTATGTGTGTTATTTATTAGTTATTTATATTAGATTTTACGAAGTTACTATTTCTGTTGTTTCTTATTTTGTTGCTGGCAGTTGCCGTTAGTTAGCATATTATTTATTTAAAAAACGATCAATGTATATATTATTACAAAGTTGTAAAATGGGAAATTTTTGTTTTTGTTTGATCGAAAAACTTTAATAAAATATATATTTTTTTTAAAAAAGTGCTGGCCACGAGGTTCGAGGACTGTGTCCCGGGATAATCCACGAGGACCAAACGGGATTTGTAAAGGGTAGGCAACTAAACACCAATGTGCGGCGGCTCTTAAATGTGATAATGATGCCTTCGGAGGAGGGAGAGGCGGAGATAGTGGCAGCTATGGACGCGGAGTAGGCCTTTGACCGAGTAGAGTGGGAGTACCTCTGGGAGGTGCTGCACAGGTTTGGGTTCGGGGTAGGGTTTATCAATTGGGTTAAGCTCCTTTACAGAGCCCCGATGGCAAGTGTAGTGACGAACCGGCGGAGGTCGGAGTACTTTTGACTGTACCGAGGGACGAGGCAGGGGTGCCCCCTGTTGTTCGCATTGGCGATCGAACCATTGGCCATGTCATTGAGGGAGTCTAATAAATGGAAGGGGGTGGTCTGAGGGGGAGAAGAACATCGGGTGTCGCTATATGCGGATGACCTGTTGCTGTACGTGGCGGATCCAATGGAGGGGATGGTGGAGGTCATGCAGACTCTAAGGGAGTTTGGGGAGTTTTCGGGCTATAAGCTCAATGTAGGGAAGAGTGAGCTCTTTGTATTACAGGCGGGGGACCAAGAAAGAGGGATAGGGGACCTACCGCTGAGGAGGGCGGAGGGGAGCTTTCGGTATCTGGGGATCCAGATAGCCAGGAGTTGGGGGACCCTACATAAACTGAATCTGACGAGGTTGGTGGAGCAAATGGAGGAGGATTTCAAAAGATGGGACATGTTACCGCTCTCGCTGGCGGGTAGAGTGCAATCGGTCAAAATGGTGGTCCTTCTGAGGTTTCTCTTTGTGTTTCAGTGCCTTCCCATCGTGATCACTAAAGCCTTTTTTAAGAGAGTAGGCAGTAGTATTATGGGGTTTGTGTGGGCGAATAAGACCCCGAGAGTAAGGAGAGGGTTCCTGGAACGCAGTAGAGACCGAAGAGGGTTGGCGCTGCCAAACCTGGGGAGCTACTACTGGGCAGCAAATGTGGCGATGATCCGCAAGTGGGTTATGGAGGGAGAGGGGGCGGCATGGAAGAGGATGGAGATGGCGTCCTGTAAAGGAACGAGCCTGGGGGTGTTGGTGACGGCACCGCTGCTGCTCTCGCCGACAAAGCATACCATGAGCCCGGTGGTGGCCGCAACGCTAAGGATCTGGGGCCAGTGGTGACGGCACCCGGGTGCAATGGGAGCATCGGTGTGGTCCCCGATCAGGGGTAACCACCGGTTTGTCCCAGGGAAGATGGACGGGGGGTTCCAGAGCTGGCATCGGGCGGGGATTGGAAGAATGGGGGACCTATTCATCGACGGGACGTTTGCGAGCCTAGGGGCACTGGAGGAGAAGTTCGAGTTACCCCCGGGAAATGCCTTTAGATCTATGCAGGTGAGGGAATTCCCGTTGCTCCCGGCACAAGAAGTTCAAGATAGGGTGATCTCGGTTGTGTGGGTCGTGGAGGGCAAGGTGTCGGAAATACACCAGGAATTGAAAGAAGAGGGGGAAGCGCTGGTAGAGGAGTTGAAGGGTAGATGGGAGGAGGAGCTGGGGGAGGAGATCGAGGAAGGTCTGTGGGCTGATGCCCTAGGTAGGGTTAATTCCTCCTCCTTGTGTGCCAGGCTCAGCCTGATACAATTTAAGGTGGTCCACAGAGCGCACATGACGGGGGCGAGGTTGAGTAGGTTCTTTGGGGTAGAGGACAGATGTGGAAGGTGCTCAGGGAGCCCGGCGAACCATGTCCATATGTTTTGGTCATGCCCGGCACTGGAGGGGTTCTAGAGAGGAGTGGCGGGAGCAATATCTCAGGTGGTGAAAGTCCGGGTCAAGCCAAGCTGGAGGCTAGCAATATTTGGAGTAGTGGACGAACCGGGAGTGCAGGAGGCGAAAGAGGCCGGCATTCTGGCCTTTGCATCCCTAGTCGCCCGGCGAAGGATCTTGCTAATGTGGAAGGAGGCGAAGCCCCCCTAGCCTGGAGGCCTGGATAAATGATATGGCTGGGTTCATAAAGTTGGAGAGGATTGAGTTCGCCTTGAGAGGGTCTGCGCAGGGGTTATACAGGCGGTGGCAACCGTTCCTAGACTATCTCGCGGAGCGTTAGAGGAAGGTCGGTCAGCAGCAGCAGCAACCTTGGGGGGGGGGGGGGGGGATGTCCTGGGAGAGGGGGGGAGGGGGGGACTGCCTGGGAGGGTGGATGAGCAAGAGATAACATGAAGGGTTGGGGAAACTGGCACGTACAGGTGAGGGCCAGTGTACAAAGCTGTGTAAATATATCATTTTGCCATGTATATATCTTGCTCTGCGCGATTTCTCGGTTTTTTTTGTTACGGGGGGGGGGGGGGTTTATTGTTTGTAAGGGAGAAAAATTGTGTTAAAAAACTTTAATAAATTTTTTTTTTTTTAAAAGTCCCGCCGGTACGGACCTGGTGTAATATACGCCGGCGGGACTGGCCAAAAACGGGCGGCCACTCGGCCCATCGCGGGGCGGGGAATCGCCGGGGTGGGGGGCGCTGCCAACAGCCCCCGACCGACGCAACGTGATTCCCGCCCCCGCCGAAAAACCAGCGCCGGAGAATCCGGCAGCCGGCGTCGGGGCAGCAGGGTGGAATTCACGCCGCCGATTCTCCAGCCCGGCGGGGGGGTTGGAGAACCCTCCCGAGATATTAAACCGATGCCCTGTCAGTCTTCAGATCCGACAACACTATTTTGAAGACCAGGAAAACTATCCTTCGCGTTCTGATCAATATATATTGATCTCCCAATCAACATCACAAAACAGATTGGTCAATATCACATTGCTGTTGTAGATGTTTGCTGTGCACAAATTGGTGATCACGGCCGCGATTCTCTGGTCCAGCGGCAGAATGGGAGTACTTTACTCTGGCGACGGAATCGAGACCAGGGGCGGGATTCTCCAATATCGGCGCGATGTCCGTCGACCGGCGCCAAAAACGGGGCGAATCACACCTGCATCGCGCCGCCCCAAACGGCGCTAATTCTCCGGCCCGGAATGGGCTAGCAGCGGCGTGACGCTATTCACGCTAGCTCACGTGGTTCACGCCGTCATTCACGGCGTGACGGCTCAAAAGACGCGATGCTCCCTCCACCCAACCAGAAGACCCGACCGGATGGTCGCCCGCCGCGCAGCCCCGAGGTTCCAGTCCCGCGACATTGAGGCGCTCCTGGACGCAGTGGAGCAGAAGAGGGAGGCCCTGTATCCCGGCCGCAGAGCCGCCCCACGCCACAGCTGGCGTCTGTGGAGGGAGGTGGCAGAGGGCGTCAGCGCTATGGCCCTGACACCACGGACAGGCACCCAGTGCCACAAGAAGGTGAACGACCTCGTCAGGGCAGCCAGGGTGAGGCCCCCCCCCTCCCTGCCCGATATCCATATCCCCCCTCTCCCATATTCCCCCCTCCCCCATATTCCCCACTCCCACATTCCCCCCCTCTCCCATATTCCCCCCTCTCCCATATTCCCCCCTCTCCCATATTCCCCCCTCTCCCATATTCCCCCCTCCCCCATATTCCCCCCTCCCCCATATTCCCCCCTCCCCCATATTCCCCCCTCCCCCATATTCCCCCCTCCCCCATATCCCCAAGTGAATCCAGCCCTAACCTTAACCTCTGCAATACACGCGCAACCGATGACGTGCATTCATATACCTGTCTAACACTGTTGCCTTTTACCCCCCCACACCCACCACAGGAGAAGCGCGCACACACCAGGGAGCATGTGAGGACTGGAGGAGGCCCAGCTGATGAGAGGCCACTCACCGAACATGAGGAAAGGGCCCTGCAACTGGCGGGCGGACCTGAGGACCGGGAGGTTGCCGATGCAGAGGTCGGGGGCCCACCAGCAAGTGAGCCACCGACAGCCTGTCCCCATATCCCCCCCTCCCCCATATCACCTGATCACCGCCTGCGTTTCTAACCATGCATGCTTCATTGTGTATCGCAGGAGCAAACGTCGAGGCACCCATCCCCGCAGATGCAGACCATGGTACTTTGGGGTGATGACATGATGCCCCTCGGAGACCACGGGAGACGGAGAGACCCGGACCCTCTGGCACACGACGCTCGCAGAATGCCCCTCGGAGAGCACGGGAGATGGAGAGACCCGGACCCTCTGGCACGCGACGCCCGCAGGATGCCCCTCGGAGACCATGGGAGACGGAGAGACCTGGGGCAACAGAGAGACGACGCCCCCGTCTCGTGCGGGTGCGGCGACGCAGGCATGTGCCATGCAGCGACGAGAGGGGCAGCCACAAACCCCCGTCGCAGCCAAGCCATGAGACCCCTACCCAGGAGACCCCTACCCAGGAGACCCCTACCCAGGAGACCACTACCCAGGACACCCCTACCCAGGAAACTGAAATGCAGGACAGTGACACAGAGTGGATGGGTGGAGACGATCCGCCACCCCAAAGTACCATGGACTCAGAGTCGGACGATGCGCACGACACAACACCACTGTTGTCTCCAACACCCTCCGCCATCGCAGAGACACTCACCTCGGGTGGGCACTTTAGTGATGAGGCGTCTGGTACACTCACTGGTGCGCACAACACAGCCGTCCCGGTACAGCAGGTGGAGGTAGGAGCAGCAGAGGGGCCGGTCGGTCGGAGGGCAGCCCGGCGCATGCGAACATCGGACGCCCAGATGGATCCCAGGTTCCTGGAGTTACCACACCCAACCATAGGTCCGATGCAACCACCAAAACTGGGACGAGCGAAGAGAGTGACGGCCAGCTTGCGGCGGCTGCAGTCGCAGGTGGAGGAGTCCACCCGCATCCAGGAGCCGGTCATGCCTGCCACCCAGGCCGACACCGCACGGGTGGCGTCCGCGGTGGTGGCAATGGTGTCAGACATGGGGAGCGGTTTGCGAAGCCTGGGCTTTCCGTGCAGGCGGCATCTGTGGCCCAGGACATGGCTGCCCTCTCACAGGAGGCCATGAGCCAGCGGCAGATGGCAGAGGCGCTCAACGCCGTGGCCCAGTCTCAGCAGGCAATGGCCCAGTCTCAGCAGGCCATCACTGAGGTCATCGGCGCCATTGCCCATGTGCTAGCCGGCGTCGCACAGTCACAGACAGGGATTGCCAACTGCCTGAGCTCCATGACTTCAAACCTGCAGACCCCTGTCGATACCAGCACGGGCCTCCAGGACTGGCAGCGACAGATGTCGGGAGGGCGTCGGATGGCCAGTCCGTTAGCATCGCCCACCCATGTAGAGGCCCGGGGGCCACCGGGCACTCCGAGGGAGGAGGAGGTGTTGGGGCCCGTTCCGGGTCCCATTGTAGGGGAGGTCCCGGAACACCTCAACACCTCGGGGTCCCCCCCCCCCCCTTCCGTCCCAGGTGCATCGGGTGGACAACGGGCAGGACAGGCTGGCAGCTCGCCATCCCAGTCGGCCGGGCCGCAGCCTGGCCCATCTAGGCCAGGATGCCCCAGGAAACGGCCGCCAAAGGGATCCCGTATCAGAGGGCAGGAATCACAGGAGTCCACCTCCAGTTCTGCTGTACCATCTGGGGAAACACCTAGGCATAGTCAAAGGGCCCGTAAGGCCAAACAATTAGACACTGAGTAAGTTGGCACGGGTGCAGGGCACAGATGAGTTTTCAGGGCTAGGGCACGTGCATGAACTGCTTTTGTTATTAAAGTCAATGTTACATCTACAGAAGCTGCCTTTATGCTCTGTCCAAAGCGTGCGGGGGTGTCATGTATGTTGAGCGCAAGTGTGTGTGTGTGAGGAGTGGTCTTACCTCAGCCCCAGGTGAGTCTGCCCCCTTCCCCCTGGGCCGCCCTCAACTCCCCCCCCCCCCCCCCCCGGGCAGAGGACGGGACCGTGCGCTGCAGTGTCACAGCCGCATGCAGGGATGGTCTGGGTGGATGGTGGTACTGTGGCCATGGGTCAGACATAGTCCAACGATGTGGAGCCAAGAGCTCATCGCAGAGCGGGTTGTCATCATCCTCCATGGCCTGCAGTAGACACGCGTCCACCGGCAACTGTGTGAGCCCGGCCGTTGTGCCGCAGGTGGATCGGCAATGGGGGGGGGTGGGTCGGGTTGGGGAGGGGGGTGAGGGTGGTCGGGTGTTGCCATGGTGTGCGGTCTGTGGCCCATACTACCCGATTCCCACGCCCATCTAGTCAGTGAAGCGGGCGTCTATCAGCCTGTCCCGTGCCCGCTGGTCCAGCCGGTAACGGTGGACAGCCACCCGCTCATGTCTAACCCGTCTGCCCTGAACATTGCCCCCATCCCCCTCATCTGGGGAGGACTGCGCCTCTTCCTGCTGCTCCTCCACTCCGCCGTCCTCTGCCTCTGGCACATCGCCCCTCTGCTGGGCTAGATTGTGCAGGACGCAGCACACTACAATGATGCGGCCGACCCTATCTGACCTACAATGGAGGGGGCCCCTGAGAGGTCCAGGCACCTGAAACGCATCTTCAGCACGCCAAAGGACCTCTCTATCACTCCCCTTGTCGCTACATGGGCAACATTGTAGCGGTTCAGGGCCACCGTAAACTTGACGGACACGGGGAGAGGGTGTCCCCCGCCAGTGCCACGCGGTGACAGCAGGTGGCAGATCTGTGCCACGGTTTCCCGGCTCATCCGGAGTCTCCTCCTGCATTCCCAGTCCGTGAGGTCCTGGTACGACAGCCGGGCCGGTACACATGGAGCGTCCTCGGGTGCCTCCGTTGCCGCGGCGTCCTTCTCCCTCTCCTCGTCCTGTCGGGCGGGTGTCCCTCCAGCCTGGTCGGCTGCCGCCTGCCCCTCTGTGGCAGCCTGCGCCGCCTCTCTGGCACGCTCCTCCTCCTCTTCCTCATCCAGGGCAACATGGACATTAGCGGCTGCCGCCATGGCGGCCAACATCGCCGGCTGACCAGAAGATATGATGGCCTGCGGGCGGGGGGGACATGTCATCATTGCCCATACCCCCTCCTCCCCCCAACCAGGTGGCATGAACCGCATGGGCGCGACTGAAGGCACCTGGCCAGGCGGACAAACTCACTTGCCCTAGCACCCCCCTCCCCGGCCCGGACCCCCCCCCCACCCCACCAGCAGGGACCATCCCCCTCCCCGGCACGCACCCCCCCCCCCCCCCCAACAGACGACCACCCCCCCCCCCCCCCCCCTCGATCCCCTCCCAGGCACGGACCCCCTCCCTGACACGCACCTCCCAGCACTCACGTCCCAGACCCCCTCCCGGCATGCACCCATCCCCCTCTCCGGCACGCACCTCACTGTCCATCTCCCCGGCACGCATCCCCCCCCCTCCCCCTTCCCCGGCACACACCTCCCCGTCCCCCTCCCCAGCACGGACCCGTCCCCCTCCCCGGCACGCACCTCCCCGTCCCCCCCTTCCCCGGCACACACCTCCCCGTCCCCCTCCCCAGCACGGACCCGTCGCCCTCCCAGGCACGGACCCCCGTCCCCCTCCCCGGCACGCACCTCCCCGTCCCCCTCCCCGGCACGCACCTCCCCGGCACGCATCTCCCCGCCCCCCTCCCCAGCACGCATACACCCCCCGTCCCCCTCCCTGGCACGCACCTCCCCGTCCCCCTCCCTGGCACGCACCTCCCCGTCCCCCTCCCCGGCACGCACCTCCCCGTTCCCATCCCCGGCACGCACCACCGTCCCCATCCCCGGCAGTCATCCTCCCGTCCCCGGCACTCCCCCGGAGCCCACCCCACTCTAACCCCCACCCCCGCTGCATACACACACACAAAACCCTACACACACCTCTCCCCCCACACACACAGACTGCGGCCACGCCATCACCTCTCCAGCGGCCAACCCCCCAGGCCGTCACCCATCTCCACTCTGGTCAGCGTCAACCATGAGCACCGGTTGACGCCGATTTAAAGGTGTTTTGACTACGGCCCATCCGGACGGGAGAATATCGGCAGCCCCGAAGTCCATTGCCTCCCGCTCGCCTGTGCCATTCTCCGAGGTGTGCGGCGCGATTGACGCCCCGCCGACATTTCTCCCTTCGGAGAATTAGGCAGGCGGCGGGGGCGGGCTTCACGCCGCCCACGGCGATTCTCCGACCCGGTGGGGGGTCGGAGAATCGCACCCCTGATTCTCAGGTCCTAGTGGGGGCCAGCACGGCGGGCCGCTCCAGCTGCCGGTCCCGGTGTCGACCCGGCACCACGGTGTCTGCGCATGCGCAGTTGGGCCGGCGCCAATTAGCGCATGCGCACTGGCCGCCATCCCCGCGCCAAATGCCGCAGGGATCCAAGAGCCCGTGCGGAAGCGGAAGAAAAGAGGTTCGCAGCCAGAGAGGCTGGCTCACCGCTCGGTGAGCCCCGATCGCAGGCCAGGACACTACGGAGGGCCTCTCTGGGGTTGGACCCCACCCTCCCAACAGGCCGCCACGGACCCTTCGACCCCGAGGTCCCGCCAGCCCAGAGCATGTTCGAACGGCGTCGGCGGGACTCTGATTTTTTCGGACGGCTGCTCAGCCCATCTGGGCCTGAGAATCGCGCCGCCGCCAGAGAATCGCCGCTACAGCCGTTTGCGGCGATTCTCCGTGCGGCCCGGCGCCATTCGCGAATGGCTGTTTTCACAAGGGTGGGAGAATCGCGACCCGACGTCGGGACGACGTGGCGCGATTCACGCGGTGCCACGGCGATTCTCTCACCCGGCGGGGGATCGGAGAATCCCGCCCCACATTTTCTACATTACAACTGTGACTACAATTCAAAATGGACATCATTAGCTGTAAAGTACTTTAAGATGTCTGATAATCATGAAAAATGCTACATAAATGCAAGCCTTCCTTTCTAATTATTATTGCTTTTGAATAAAGCTAGATTTTCCTTTGTAAATAAGGCACTGATGCCATTAGTAGTTATTTTTCATCAGTGAATCAGCCATGTGGGTTTGGCAAAATAACTGTCTCTAAATTAAATTATTGAATTGTTAGATTTATTATCACCATTAGTAAAGTGAATAGTTTACTTAACATGTTCTGATGAATGGTTATTGACAAGTAACATCAGCTCATTCTCTCTCGAATGACCTGCATATTTTGTGCACTGTTTTTATTTATGTATATTTGTTGAAATATCTACTTCCAGTATTGTCTGGATTCTATTTCAATAAGTGGACTTATTAGCTACTGGTTATTTTAGCTCCGTGTAACGGGACTAAAATCTCATATTCTATATTCTTTCTAAATTATACATACATATCATCATGACTAATTTCTAAAATTTTAAAAGTTGGATAATGACCATTTAAAATGACTGAAACTATGGGCGTCATTCTCCGACCCGGCGGTGGTGCGTTGGCCGCCGTGAATCCCGCCCCCGCCGAAGTCTCCGCTCCCGGAGATTGGGCGGGGGCGGGAATCGGGCCGCGCCGGTTGGCGGGACCCCCCGCTGGATTCTCCGGCCCGGATTGGCCGAAGTCCCGCCCAGGAATTGCCTGTCCCGCCGACGTAAATCAAACCTGGTATTTACCGGCGGGACCAGGCGGCGTGGGTGGGCTCCGGGGTCCTGGGGGGGGGCGCGGGGCGATCTGACCCCGGGGGGTGCCCCCACGGTGGCCTGGCCCGCGATCGGGGCCCACCGATCCACGGGTGGGCCTGTGCCGTGGGGCACTCTTTCCCTTCCGCCTCCGCTACGGCCTCCACCATGGCGGAGGCGGAAGAGACTCTCCCCACTGCGCATGCGCGGGAAACTGACAGCGGCCGCTGATGCTCCCGCGCATGCGCTGGGAAACTGACAGCGGCCGCTGACGCTCCCGCGCCTGCGCCGCATTTCCGCGCCAGTTGGCGGGGAAACAAACGCCATTTCCGCCAGCTGGCGGGGCGGAAATCCCTCCGACGTCGGCCTAGCCCCTCAATGTTGGGGCTAGGCCGCCAAAGATGCGGAGCATTCCGCACCTTTCGGCCGACGCGATGCCCGGCAGATTGGCGCCAGCTTTGGCGCCAGTCGGCGGACATCCCGCCGTTGGGGGAGAATTTCGCCCTATGCCTGGCGGTAACCCTTGAACAATAAGGGCTGTTTGGCAGCATCACAGAAACTCGTTATCACTGAAGATATGATAATGAGCCCTGTGGGTTGCAGAGACCAAATTCAAGGGGAATTATACAAGGTCATCTATATTTCATAAGTCAGGCCTGGCCATCCAACGCCAATATATCTGCTAGGACAAATGACTCTGCAACCTCCGTTAAGACTTAATGGGTGGAACATTAACAATCTCAGGAATCCAGACCAATGGATTTTTTTTTTCATTTATGGGTGTTGGCATCACTGGTTAGGCCAGCATTTATTGCCCATCCCTAGTTGCCCTTCAGAAGGTGGTGGTGAGTTGCCTTCTTGAACCGCTGCAGTCCTTGATGTGCAGGAACACCCACTGTGCTGTTAGGGAGGGAGTTCCAAGATGTTGCCCCAGCAACAGTGAAGAAGCAGCGATATATTTCCAGGTCAGTGTGGTGAGTGACTTGAAGAGGAACCTCCACGTGGTGGGGTTCCCAGGTATCTGCTGCTCTTGTCCTTCTCGATGATAGTGGTCATGGGTTTGGAAGGTGCTGTCTAAGGAACCTTGGTGAGTTACTGCAGTGCATCTTGTAGATGGCACACAAGGCTGCTACTATTTGTCTGTGGAGGGTGTGAATGTTTGTAGAAGGGGTAGCAATCAAGTGGGCTGCTTTGTCCTGGATGGTGTTGAGCTTCTTAAGTGTCGTTGGAGCTTCACTCATCCAGGCAAGTGGAGAGAATTTCATTACACTTCTGACGTCTGCCTTGTAGATGGTGGACAGGCTTTGGGAGGTCAGGATTCCTAGCCTTTGCCTGCCCTGGTAACCTGTCGGTAATGGGACAGACTTTTTGATCAATGGTAATGTCCAGGATGTTGATTGTGGGGGTTCAGTGATGGTAATACCATTGAACGTCAAGGGGCCATGGTTAGATCCTCTCTTGTAGGAGATGGTCATTGCCTAGCACTTGTGTGGCGCAAATGTAACTTGCCATTTGTCAGCCCAAGCCTGGATATTGTCCAGGTCTTGCTGCATTTGGACATGGACTGCTTCATTACCTGAGGAGTCACAAATGGTGCTGAAATGGTGCAGTCATCCGCAAACATCCCCACTTCTGACCTTATGATGGAAGGGAGGTCATTGATGAAGCAGCTGAAGATGGTTGAGCCTAGGACGCTACCCTGAGGAAGTCCTGCAGTGATGTCCTGGAGCTGAGATGGTTGACCTCCAACCACCACAACCATCTTCCTTTGTGCCAGATATGACTCCAACCAGAGGAGAGTTTCCCCCCTGATTCCCATTCACTCCAGTTTAGCGCGGACTCCTTGATGCCATACTCTGTCAAATCCTGCCTTGATGCCAAGAGCAGTCACTCTCACCTCGCCTCTAGCATTCAGCTCTTTTGTCCATGTTTAAACAACGGCTACAATAAGGTCAAGAGCCTAGTGACCCTGGCGGAACCCAAACTGAGCATCTTTGAACAGTTTATTGCTGAGTAATTGCCGCTTGATAGCACTGTTGATGACTCCTTCCATCACTTTGCTGATGATGGAGAGTAGATTGATGGGGCTGTAATTGGCTGGGTTGGATTTGTCCTGTTTCTCGTGTACAGGACACACTTGGGCAATTTTCCACAGCCGGTGTTGTAGATGTACTGGAACAGCTTGGCTAGCGGCGCGGAAAGTTCCGGAGCGCACGTGTTCAGTAGTATTGCCGGAATATTGTCAGGGCCCATAGCCCAGGTATCCAATGCCTTCAGCCGTTTCTTGATGTCACGTGAAATGAATCGTATTTTCTGAAGATTGACATCTGTAATGCTGGGGACCTCCGGAGGAGACCGAGATGGATCATCCACTTTGCACTTCTGGCTGAAGATTGTTGCGAATGCCTCAGCCTTGTCTTTTGCACATTTGTACTGGTCTCCTCCATCATTGAGGATGGGCATCTTTGAGAAGCCTCCTCCTCCAGTCAGTTGTTAAATTGTCCACCACCATTCACGGCTGGTTGTGGCAGGACTGCAGAGCTTAGATCTGGTGCACTCGTTGTAGAATTGCTTCGCTCTCTCTACTTGCTGCTTATGTTGTTTGGCACACAAGTAGCCCTGTGTTGTAGCTTCAGCAGGTTGACACCTCATTTTTCAGTATGCCTGATGTGGCTCTTGGCATGTTCTCCTGCACTCTTCATTGAACCAGTGTTGGTCCCCTGTTTGGTGGTAATGATAAGAGTGGGAGATATGCCAGGCCCTGAGGTTGCAGATTGCGGTGGAATACAATTCTCAATTCTGCTCCTGCTGATGGCCCACAGCGCCTCATGGATGCCCAGTCTTGAATTGCTAGATCTGTTCGAAGTCTGCCCCATTTAGCACGGTGGTAGTGCCATACAATACGATGGAAGGTATCTTCAATGTGAAGACAGGGCTTTGTCTCCACAAGGACTGTGCAGTGGTCACTTCTACCGATACTTTCATGGATAGATGCATCTGCAGCAGGCAGATTGTTGAGGGTGTGGTCAAGTATGTTTTTCCCTCTTCTTGGTTCCCTCACCACCTACTGCAGTCCCATTCTAGCAGCCATGTCCTTTAAGACCCAGCCATCTTGGTCTGTGGGGGTACTAGCGAGCCACTCCTGGTGATGGACGTTGAAGTCCCCCACCCAGAACATATTCTGCGTCCTTGCCACCCATCCAAATGGAGTTCAACATGGAGGAGTACTGATTCATCAGCTGATGGTGGCCAGTCCATGGTAATCAAGAGGTTTCTTTGCCCATGTTTAACCTGAAGCCATGGGACCCAGAGTTGATGTTGAGGACTCCCAGGGTGACTCACTCCTGACTGTATACCACTGTGCCGCCACCTCTGCAGGAATGGTGATAGTGGTGTCTGGGACATTGTAAGGTATGATTCTGTGAGTATGATTTATGTCGGGGTTGCTTAACTAGTCTATGAAACGGCTTTCCCAACTTTGGTACAAGCCCCAGAAGTTCGTAAGGAGGACTTTGTAGGGTCAACAGGGTTGGGTTTGCCGTTCATTTCCGGTACCTGGTTCGATCTCAATCCCTTCCTCCCAAAATATCCTAAATTACAGGGGAAACTGTAGCTTTTGCATTGTGGATTGACTGGGCTGTCCCTCCCTGTGTTTTTGTAGGGATTGAATACAACTGAGTGGCTTGCTAGGCCATTTCAGAAGGCATTTAAGAGTCAACCATATTGTAGGCCAGACCAGGCAACAATGGCAGATTTTCTTCTCTAAAGGACATTTGTGAACCAGATTGGGTTTTGCGACAATGTACAATGGTTTCATGGTCCAGATAATTCCAGATATTTCTAGATATTTTATTGAGTTTAAATTCCATCACCTGCCATGGTGGGATTCGAACCCGTGTCCCCAGATCATTACCCTGGGTCTCTGGATTACTAGTTAGCGATAATACCACGATGTCGACTTCCGGTGGTGGCCATGGAGTGAGTGGTTGCATATTGGCAGCTCCCGTTCATGGTGGTCTTTTTGTGGCCTTTACGCCGGTTTGTCGCAGCAATTTTGTAAGAAAAAGATGCCGAAGTAAGAGCAGAAGAGAGTGACCCCTAGTTTATGGAGCTGCGTTTCAGAAGTGCCCGGAAAATTGAAAGCGCTAGCAACAGCGCCGCTCCCGACGGCCCCAGGGAGATACTCAGGAAGTCCGGTAGTAATAGCTTTGTTGAGAATTTTGAGGCAGTGTCGCCAGCACTTCGGGTTGGGGGCAGGGTCAAGGGAAATGCCGATTCAGGGGAACCATATATTTGAGCCAGGGAAGTGGGATGGAAATTTCGGAGATGGGAGGAGAAAGGAATTAGGACACTAAAAGATTTGTTTCTTGGGGGTCGGTTTGCAGGATTGAAGGAGTTGGGAGCGAAGTATGGGCTGGAGCAGGGGGAAATATTTAGATACATGCAGGTTTGAGACTTTGGCAGAAAGGAGATACAGAGCTTCCCAGTAGAACCGGCTTCCACGTTGCTGGAGTAGGTGCTGCCGACAGGGGGACTGGGTAGTATTGGCGGTTCACTGGGCTATTTTGGAGGAGGAGAAGGTGCCGCTAGAAGGGATCAAGGCAAAGTGGGAGGAAGAGTTGGGAGAGGGTATGGAGGAGGGGTTCCGGTATTTGGTGCTCTGGAGGGTGAACGCCTCCACCTCGTGTGCGAGGTTGGGGCTGATACAGCTGAAGGTGGTGTATAGAGCACACCTCACAAGGGCGAGGGTGAGACGGCTTTTTGAGGGGGTAGAAGATGTGTGTGAACGTTGCCGGGGCGGGGGGGGTGCACAAACCATGTTCATATCTTTTTTTTTAATATACTTATTCAAATTTTCAACAAAACACTCCAACCAGAAAAAAAAAGAATAAAGCACAAAGCAGACAAAAATTATACATGGGATTTCCAACAAAATACAATAACCCCCATTTAACAAATATAAACACGCCAGTAAGGAAAAACACTCCAATCTAACCTAAACAAAACAGAAAAACCAAACGCCGCCCCCCCCCCCCCCCCCCTTTCCCCCCCTGGGTTGCTGTTGCTGTTGACCTCCACCTAACGTTCCGCGAGAAAGTCTAGGAACGGTTGCCACCGCCTGGAGAACCCCTGCACAGACCCTCGCAAGGCAAACTTTATCCTTTCCAGCTTGATGAACCCTGCCATATCGTTAATCCAAGCTTCCACGCTTGGGGGCTTCGCATCCCTCCACATTAATAGGATCCTTCGCTGGGCTACCAGGGACGCAAAGGCCAGAGCACCGGCCTCTTTCGGCTCCTGCACTCCCGTCTCGTCCGATACCCCAAATAATGCTATCCCCCTGCTCGGCTTGACCCGGGTGTTCACCACTTTGGACATAGTCCTTGCAAAGCCCCTCCAGAACCCCTCCAGCACCGGGCATGTCCAGAACATGTGGGCATGATTTGCTGGGCTCCCCGAGCACCTCACACACCTGTCCTCCACCCCAAAAACCTACTAATGCTTGCCCCTGTCATATGCTTGCCCCTATGGATAACTTTGAACTGTTTAAGGCTGAGCCTGGCGCAAGAGGAGGAAGAATTAACCCATTTCAGGGCATCAGCCCACAGATCTACATCCAGCTCCTTCCCCAGCTCCTCCTCCCACTTACCCTTTAACTCCTCCACCGAGGCCTTCTCCGCCTCCCGCAGCTCCTGATAGATCGCCGAGACCTTGCCTTCTCCAACCCATACACCCAAAATCACCCTGTCCTGAATCCTTTGTGCTGGGATCAGCGGAAATTCCCTCACATGCCGTCTCACAAACGCCCTCACTTGCATGTACCTAAAAGTATTCCCGGGAGGTAACCCAAATTTCTCCTCTAGCGCCCCTAGGCTCGCAAAAGTCCCATCGATGAATATGTCCCCCATTTTTAAAATTCCAGCCCGATGCCAGCTCAGAAACCCCCCATCCATCCTACCTGGAACGAACCTGTAGTTCCCTTGTATCGGGGACCAGACCGAGGCCCCCACCTCGCCCCGATGTCGCCTCCACTGCCCCCAGATCTTCAGAGTCGCCACCACCACCGGACTCGTGGCATACCTTGTCGGCGGAAGCGGCAACGGTGCCGTCACCAGCGCCCCCAGACTCGTACCCACACAAGACGCCACCTCTAGCCTCTTCCACGCCGCCCCCTCTCCCTCCATTAGTTCATATCTTTTGGTCATGTCCAAAGCTGGAGGATTACTGGAAGGAGATGTTTAGGGTAATCTCTAAAGTGGTGCACGTGAAACTGGACACAGGCCCTCGGGAGACCATGGGCGCGATTCTCCCAACGGGAGTCTAAGTGCCGACGCCGGAGTGAAAACCGGAGTGTTTCACTCCGGCGTCGGAGCCCGCACCCAGCCCTATATTCTCCTGCCCCCGGGGGGCTAGGAGCGGTGTCTCGTAATTTACGCGCGCTGGGCCTTGGCGCCGCGTAAATTACGTCGCCCGCGCATGTGCGGTTGCCGTCCTCCACGAGGCCGCCCTGCAAAAAGATGGCGGATGGATCTTGCGGGGCGGCAGGAAAAAGGAGGTCCTTTAGAGAGGCCGGCCTGCCGATCGGTGGGCACCGATCGCGGGCCAGACCCCATTGGAGGCCCTCCCCCCCCCCCCCCCCCCCCCCCGGTGCAGGAACCCCCCTCCCCCCCCACACAGGCCGCCCCCCCAGTGTTCCTGCGCAGTTCCCGCCGGCAGCGACCAGCGGTGAACGGCACCAGCAGGAACTTGTCCTGTTGGGGCAGCCGCTCGGCTTTTGCAAACGGCGAGCGGCAATTCTCCCAGCAGCCAGCCGTGATTCTCGCCGCGCTGGTTTGGGGTGGGTGGGAGAATCGTGTGCGGGTGTCGGGGCGGCATGGCGGGACACGCGCGGCGCCCCGGCGATTCTCCCACCCGGCGGGGGGGAGAATTCCGCCCCATATTCGGGGTGTCGGATCAGCCGGGGTTGGAAACGGGCGCGGAGGCAGATGTTGTAGCCTTCGCCACGTTGATCGCCCAAAGGTGGATCCTGTTAGGGTGGAGATCAACCTCTCTACCCTGTGCCCTTGCATGGCGGCGGGACCTGCTGGAATTCTTGGCGCTTGAAAAGGTCAAATTTGAACTGAGGGGAATGTTGGAGGGGTTCTACAATTCGTTTGCTGGGAGGGTTGGGGGGAGAGGGACTGTATGTGTTAATGTTAACTATGGGTGATTCCTGATTCCTTTTTGTCATTTGTTTATGTTAACATGTGGGCTAATGTCTTGGGTTTGGTGGGAGGATGGGATCGTTGTTATTGATATGGGGATTAACATTACATTCGTTACTGATTATTGTTTATTGTTGGGTATAAATTTGGGAGAAAATGCGAAAAAGGAGGAGAATAAAAAATATTTATATTAAAAAAAAGTGCCTGGAAAATAACGAACCTGTTGGTTGAGGCGAGCGTGAAGCAGACAGCGCACATGGCGGATATGCAGGGTCTGGCCCCATTGGCTCAGTGGTCGATGAACCAGTTGGTGAACTACCTGAATGATAAGTTCACCCAACTGCGGGAGGAAATTGCGGAGGACCTGGCCCGGGTGGTGGTTGACCGCGTAGAGACGAGACTGGAGGCCCAGGGGCAGGCAATCCAGAGGCTGGAGGAGCAGGCGGGGGAGCAGGAGGACCAGTCCACCACGATGGCAGCAGAGATTGGGCTGATGCGCGACCAGCAGAACCGTCTGATGGAGAAGGTGGAGGACCTGGAGAATCGTTCACGAACGCAGAACATTCGGATCGTGGGTCTGCCGGAGGGAATTGATGGATTGGATGCGGGTACATACGTCGGGAAGATGCTAGAGAAGTTGTTTGGGGAAGATTCATTCAACCTACCTTTGGAGATGGATCGGGCCCACAGGGCGTTAATGCGCAATCCCCAGGGGAGCAAGCAGCCGAGGGTGATGGTAGTATGATAGCATCGGTTCCTGGACAAGGAACGCATCATGAGGTGGGCTAGGCCGACGAGGCGATGCACTTGGGAAGACGTCGAGATTTGGGTGTACCAGGACCTGGGGTAAGAGTTGGTGAAGAGGAGGGCGAGCTTTTTCAAGGTCAAGTCGACCCTGTACAAGAAGGGCGTAAATATCAGACTATTGTACCCAGCCCGCCTATGGGGGTCGGGAGTTGTACTTTGGTTCAGCGGAGGAGGCAGCGGACTTTATGAAGGAGAATGGACTGGCAGGAGAATGATGACCTTGAACTTTGATTGAGGAGGTCTGAACTATATTGCGAAAAACTTTGGGTTTATGTTGTTTGGAAATTTTTTAATTTTTTTTTTCTCTGTTTCTTGGTTCTGGGCGGGGTTAGACTGGTATACTGTGCTTTGTTAAGGGATATGGGGTGGACCTTTGTGTTCGAACCTTGGAGGGATTGTTTGTTTGTTTTTACTTCTTGCCTTTGTTTTGACTGTTTGCGCTAAGAGCAGGGAGAGGGGAATCAGTGGAGTGCTAGGCGCCATGGGCAGGAGCTGCCAGGCTAGCTGGGCGGGCTAGTTCACGGAAGCAAAGTGGGGGGTGAGCTGATGATCGATGGGTGGGGGAGGGGTGGAATTATACTGCTGACGGGGAGTGGACTTTCAAAGTGGAAAAGGAGGAGTGTTGATGATTGTAGTTGCCTGAGGGCAGGCCAGGGGCGGTGCGGGACATGGGCCGCACACTGGCCTAGGAGAGTTATGGTTGATCAGCAGGGGAGGGGGGTGGGTGCTCCCGGCCAGGCTGGTCACGTGGAACGTTCAGGGACAGAATGGGCCAGTCAAAAGTGCCCGTGTGTTCACGCATTTGAGGCAACTGAAGGCGGACGTGGCCATGTTGCAGGAGACACATCTGAAGGTGGGGGACCAGGTTAGGTTAAGGAAGGGATGGGTTGGACAGATATTCCATTCGGGGTTAGACTTTAAAACGAGGGGGGTGGCGATCTTGGTTAATAAGCGAGTGGCATTTGAGGTTGGGAATATAGAAGCAGACCTGGGGAGTAGATATGTTACGGTTAGTGGGAAGCTGGAGGGAATGACCGTGGTATTGGTAAATATATATGCCCCGAACTGGAATGACGTTGAGTTTGTTAGACGGGTACTGGGGAAGATCAACACCTAGATTCACATCGACTGATTGTAGGGGGAGATTTCATTACGGTTCTGGATCCAAGGTTGGACTGGTCGAGTTCTCGGTCTGGGAAGGTATCAGCTATGGCAAAGGAGCTTCGGGGGTTCATGGAGCACATGGGGGGGTCGATCCGTGGAGATTTGGGAGGCCGAGGAGTAAGGAATTTTCATTCTACTCCCATATGCATAAGGTATGTTCCCGGATAGACTTCTTTGTGATGGACAAAACGCTGCTGGCAGAGGTGGTAGATGCTGAATATTCAGCAATAGTGGTGTCTGACCACGCCCTGCATTGGGTGGACTTGCAAGTCAGCAAGGGAAAAGCCCAGCCGCCTGCAATGGAGGTTGGATGTGGGGCTGCTAGCGGAGGAGGTATGTGAGCGGGTGAGTGAGGCCATTCGGGGATGTATAGGCATCAATAACACGGGTGAGGTTTCGGCGGGGGTGCTCTTGGACGCACTGAAGGCGGTTATTAGGAGGGAATTCATCTCAATTCGGGCCCATAAGGTGAAGGCTGAGCGGGTGGAGTTGGACAGACTGGTAAGCAAAATTTTACAGGTGGACAGGAGATACGCGGAGTGTCCGGATGATGGGCTTTTGATGGAACGTCAGAGACTGTAGCTTTAATTTGGGCTCCTGTCCACAGGTAAGGCGGAGGGACAGCTGAGGAGAGTAAAGGAGTGTCTGAATATGGGGAAAAACCAGCAGGGTGCTGGCGCACCAGCTGAGGAAACGAGGCGGCGAGAGATATCGGGAAAGTGAGAGATACAGGGGGGGAAGGTGGTTTTGGATCCAGCGGGGGTAAATGATGTGTTTCGAGAGTTTTATAGTAAATTGTATAAATCGGAACCCCCAGCCAGGAAGGAGGATATAAAGCGATTTGGGGGGGGCTGGAATTCCCACGGTTAGATGAGGAGTTGGTGGACAGTTTGGGAGCCCCAATTGTGCTTGGGGAGGTTATAGACGATTGGGGCAGATGCAATCGAGTAAAACCCTGGGACCAGACAGATACCGTGTGGAGTTTCATAAAAGGTTTTCCGGACTGTTGGGGCCGCTCTTAGTAAAGGCTTTTAATGAGTCAAAGGAGCTGGGAGTGCTCCCCCAATGCATCGATTTCCCTTATTTTGAAGCGGGATAAGGATCTGGAGAGCTCTGGCTCGTATAGGCCAATCTCCCTGTTAAATGTAGATGCAAAATTGCTGGCAAAGATCTTGGCCACATGCAGAGAAAATTGTGTCCCGGGAGTAATAGGGGAGAATCAGACAGGATTTGTTAATGGACGACACCTGACATCCAACATTAGGTGGCTCCTAAATGTGATAATGATGCCTGTGGAGGGGCGTGAGGTCGAGGTGTCGGTAGCCATGGATGCAGAAAAGGCCTTTGATCGGGTGGAGTGGAGGTACTTGTGGGATGTTCTGAGAAGGTTGGGTTTGGGCAGGGATTTGTGGAGTAGATCCGGTTGCTCTATCAGGCATCGATGGCGAATGTAAGGACAAACCGGGTTCGATCAGAGTATTTTAGTCTGTGTCGGGGGATGGGACAGGGGTGTCCACTCTCCCCACTATTATTTGCCCTGGCCATAGAGCATTTGGCAATGGCGCTGAGAGCATCGAACTTTGGCGGGGGGATAATGAGAAGGGGGGTAGAACATAGGGTCTCGTTCTATGCGGACGATTTGCTCCTGTATATAACAGACCCGTTGGGGGGATTGCAGGAATTATGGGGATACTGGAGGAATTTGGTTGGTTCTCAGGTTACAAACTGAATATGGGCAAGTGTGAGGTTTTTGCGATCCAGGCAAGGGGGCAGGAGAGGAGACTGAGGGAGGTGCCATTTAAAGTGGCTTTAGGTACCTGGGATTTCAAGTGGCAAGGGACTGGGGTCAGCTGCATCAACTAAATTTGGGCAGGGTGATTGAGCAAATGAAAGGGGACTACCATGGGTGGGACGTGCTCCCGCTGTCACTGGCGGAGGGGGGTGGGGTGTACAGACTGTGAAGATGACAATCCTCCCGAGATTGCTGTTCGTGTTTCAGTGTCTTCCAATCTTTATCCCCAAGGCATTTTTAAGGAAGGCGAATGCGACGATCTCTGGTTTTATATGGGCCGGGAAAGTCCTTGAGCGAGGGCGCAGGGAGGGGGGCTTGGCCCTTCCGAACTTTATTAATTACTACTCGGCGGTTAATATATCGATGGTTAGGAATTGGGTAGTAGGGGCGGGGTCGGTGTGGGAGCGAGTGGAGGCGGCATGTTGCAAGGGCAAGAGTCTGAAGGCTTTGGTTTTTTTTATTAAACATTTTATTGAGATATTTTTGGTATAACAACAACAAAATAAACAATGTACATGAAACTATAGACATAGTGCAAAAGCCATCTCCCTCCCTTACAGGTCCCACCTTTATTAACCCACTACTCTAAGCTAAACTAACCCTCTCCCTCCCCCCACCCCCTCTTCTGCTGACGATTAATTTTCCGCGAAGAAGACGACGAACGGTTGCCACCTCCGGGCGAACCCTAACAGTGACCCTCTCAAGGCAAACTTGATTTTCTCCAAACCGAGAAAGCCAGCCATGTCCGATAGACAGGTCTCCGACTTGGGGGGCTTTGAGTCCCTCCAAGCTAATAGTATCCGTCTCCGGGCTACCAGGGAAGCAAAGGCCAGAATGTCTGCCTCTTTCTCCTCCCGGATTCCCGGTCTTCCGACACCCCGAGAATCGCCATCTCTGGACTCGGTGCCACCCTTGTTTTTAACACCGTGGACATGACATCCGCAAACCCCTGCCAAAATCCCCTGAGCTTCGGACATGCCCAGAATATGTGGACATGGTTCGCTGGTCCTCCCGCACATTTTGCACACCTGTCTTCCATCCCAAAGAATCTGCTCATCAGGGCCACTGCCATGTGAGCACGGTGAACGACCTTAAATTGTATCAGGCTGAGCCTGGCACATGTTGCGGACGCGTTGACTCGACTCAACGCGTCCGCCCATAGACCATCCTGTCTCTCCTCCCAGCTCCTCCTCCCACTTGTGCTTCAGCTCCACAGTCTGCGTCTCCTCTGACCCCATAAGTTCCTTGTAAATGTCAGAGACGCTCCCTTCTCCTACCCACCCTCTGGAAACTACCCTGTACTGAATCTCCCTTAGCGGTAGGAGCAGGAAGGTTGACACCTGTTTACGTAGGAAATCCCACACCTGTAGATACCTGAATTTGTTTCCCCTCGCCAACCCAAACTTCTCCAGTGCTCTCATACTCGGAAAGCTCCCCTCTAAAAACATATCCCCCATCCTCTCAATCCCTACTCTCTGCCATATCCGGAACCCCCCATCCATGTTTCTCGGGGCAAACCGGTGATTATTACAGATTGGGGACCAGACCGATGCTCCCTCTGCTCCCACATGTCTCCTCCATTGCCCCCAGACTCTAAGGGCCGCCACCACCACGGGGCTGGTGGAGTACCGTGCCGGCGGGAACGGCAGAAGCGCAGTTACCAACGCTCCTAGATTGATAACCTTGCATGAAGCCGCCTCCATACGTTCCCATGCCGACTCCTCCCCCACCACCCACTTCCTCATCCTGGCTATATTTGCCGCCCAGTAAAAGCCTACTGTAGAAATCCCTAACCGCCTTATTCACCCCTGCTGAATCTCCAACCAGGTTCCCATCTCCGTCATTTACTTTCCCTACCTCCCTGGCTGCCTCCCTCTTTCTAAGCTGCTGCGCAAGCATTCTGCTGGCCTTCTCTCCATGCTCAGAGATCGCCCCCCTCACCTTTCTCAGCTGCCCCACCGCCCTCCCTGTGGTTAACAAGCCGAATGCCGCCTGTAGCCTCCGCCGTTCCCTGAAAAGCCCTGTCTCTGGGGTCTCCACATACCTCCTATCGATCTGTAGTGTCTCCTTTACCAGTCGATCTGTCTCTGCCCTGTCCACCTTCTCCCTATGGGCCCGTATCGCGATCAGCTCCCCTCTGACCACCGCCTTCAGTGCTTCCCAGACCACCGCTGCTGAAATTTCCCCCGTGTCGTTGACCTGCAGGTAGTTATGAATACATTTCCTCAGCCGCTCGTACACCCCTTCGTCAGCCAAAAGTCCCACATCTAACCTCCAGTGCGGGCGCTGGTTACTGTCTTTACTAATCTGCCGGTCAACCCAGTGCGGAGCATTGTCTGAGATTGCGATCGCCGAGTACCCCGTGTCCACCACCCCTGCCAGTAAGGCCCTGCTCAAAATAAAGAAATGAATCCGGGAGTACACTTTATTGACGTGTGAGTAGAAGGAGAACTCCTTCACCCTCAGCTGCCCAAATCTCCATGGATCCACCTCCCCCATCTGCTCCATGAACCCTTTTAGTTCCTTTGCCATTGCTGGCACCCTGCCCGTTTTCGAGCTTGACCGGTCCAAGCCAGGGTCAATAACTGTGTTGAAATCCCCTCCCATGACCAACCTGTGCGAGTCCAGGTCCGGTATCTTCCCCGGCATCCTCTTTATAAACTCCACACCATCCCAATTTGGCACATACACATTTACTAATACCACCTGCACCCCCTCCAGTTTCCCACTGACCATAATGTACCGACCTCTCACATCTGAGACTATTCTACCCGCCTCAAACACCACCCGCTTATTGATCAGGATCGCGACCCCTCTAGTCTTTGAATCTAGTCCCGAGTGAAAGACCTGACTAACCCAGCCTTTCCTCAATCTAATCTGGTCAGTTACTCTAAGGTGTGTCTCTTGCAACATTACCACGTCCGCCTTCAGTCCCCTAAGATGCGCGAACACACGGGTGATCAGCCTAGTTGGGGGGCTCATTGCCTCCCCCCGCCCCCACTTCACCGATCAACCATCCCCTTTTTGGGGCCCGCCTCCAGCCCATTCCGCGCCTCCACCGGTCCGCCCCCAGGCAGCCTCTGCCCCCAACCTCCTCTCTGTCCCTTAGCACAAGGCCCTCCCTTGTCAACAGAACTTTTTCCCTCCCTCCCCCCCTAGTAATAACACTCTGTAACCCAACCCCTTTAATAAACCGAACATATGCACCCCCCCCACTACGCTTCCGTGAGCTAGCCCGCCCAGCTAGCTTGGTGGCCCCCGTCCCTGGCGCCAGATAGTCTCACATCTATTGTTCCCCCCCCCCCCCCCCCCCCCCCCCGCTCATACAACAATACTCCAACATGAAACAATCCCCACACAATTGCCCAGCAGAAAAACACCAAAATCTAAACGAGCACACCTTCATCCCCCAACAGTGCAAATGAAAACCTTAACTCACTCAGCTCTGCCACTGGTCCCAAATCAATACAGAAGGCATTACAAACAGCTCCCACAAAACGCGAAACTTTTTTAAAGAACAGAAAAACAAAGCAAAAAACGTGAAAGTTGCAGCAAAGTTCAACAGTTCTCAGTCCACCACCAGTCCTTTCCTTCTCACGAAGTCCAGCGGGTCCTCAGGCGACTCGAAATAAAAGTGCTGAGACAGGCCGGATACAACAGTCCGAACTTCACCTTTTTCTTAAAAAGGATCAACCTAATCTGGTTGAAGCCTGCTCTTCTCCTGGCCACCTCCACACTCAGGTCTTGGTAGACCCGCAGGATACTGTTGTCCCACTTACCGCTCCGTGTCTGCTTGGCCCACTGTACAATGCGCTCCTTATCCAAGTACCTGTGGAATCTCACCACCATTGCCCTCAGCGGGGGGGGGGGGGGTCTCCCATTCGCGGCTTCCTCGCGAGTGCTCTGTGAGCCCTGTCCTCCTCCAAGGGTCGGGAGAATGCTCCATCCCCCAGCAGCTTCTCAAACATGTCTGCGATGTATGCCCCAGTGTCCGCTCCTTCGGACCCCTCCGGGAGCCCAATGATACCCAAGTTCTGCCGGCAGGCCCTATTCTCTAGGTCCTCCACCTTCTCCAGGAGCTTCTTCTGCTGGTCTCTCAGCATCCCCACCTCCAACTCCACCGCAGATTGATGTTCCTCCTGTTCAGCCAGCACCTTCTCTACCTTTTGGATCGCCCAATCTTGGGCATCCAATCTAAGCTCCAGCCACTCAATTGACTCTTTTATCAGGTCCAAGCAGTCCCGTTTTTGCTTAGCAAAGCCTTCCTGAATAACTTGCATCAGCTGCTCCATTGACCGCTGGGTCAACAAACCAGAGGTCCGGTCCTCCACCATGCTGTCTCCCGCTGCAGCTTCAGCCCAAGCCTTCTCTGTCTTTCTGTTCCTGCCTTTACGAGCACTTCTAGTCCTTCTCTCCATGCACTAATGTGGGAATTCAGTACACAATTGCCTCTGTCATCAGTTTTACAATTCAAGGTCCGGTAGAAAATTGGGGGGAAAAGGTCCAAAGGTCCGACCTGAGCTGGAGCCACCAAATGTGCGACTTACTCCTTCATAGCCGCCACCGGATGTCCCGTCTGAAGGCTTTGTTAACGGCACCTCTGCCGTTCTCGCCGGCCCGGTACTTCATAAGCCCAGTGGTAGTGGCAGCACTGAGAGTGTGGGGGCAATGGAGGTAGCATATGAGACTGTAGGCGGTGTCGGTGTGGTCACCGATCTGTGACAATCACCGGTTCGCTCCGGGGGGCTGGACGGGGGCCTCAGGAGGTGGCAGCGGGCAAAGATTGAGAGATTTGGGGATCTATTCATTGAGGAGAGTTTCCCGAGCTTGGAGGAGCTAGAGGAGGAGTTTGAGTTGCCGGGTGGGAACGGGTTCCGGTACCTGCAGGTCGGGGATTTTGTTCGGAGGCAGGTCCCGAGCTTTTCTCGCCTCCCACTGAGGGGTCTACTACAGGATAAGGTGTTGTCTCAAACAGAAGTTAGGAAGGGGAGGGTCTCAGAAATTTATAAGGAACTGATGGAGTGGGAAGGGGTCCCAATTGAGGAGGAAGTGGGAGGAAGAGATGGGAGGAGAGTTGGAAGTCGGGTTGTGGGAGAAGGCCCTGAGGAGAGTCAATGCATCCTTGTCGTGTGCCAGGCTTTGCCTGATCCAGTTTAAGGTGGTCCACAGGGCTCACATGACTGCGACCCGGATGAGCAAGTTTTTCGAGGAGGTGGAGGACAGGTGTGGGCGCTGTGGGGGAAGTCCTGCAAACCATGTACATATGTTTTGGGCGTGTCCGAAGCTGAGGGAATTTTGGCAGGGATTTTCAGATGTCATGTCAGGGGTCCTGGGGGTGGTAACTCCGAGTCCAGAGATGGCAATATTTGGAGTGTCAGAAGATCTGGGGGGGGCAGGGGAGAGGCCGATGTTTTGGCCTTTGCCTCCCTGGTGGCCCGGAGACGGATTCTGCTGGGATGGAGGGGCTCGGAGCTAGAGGAAATTAATTTTGCCTTATGGGGTTCCGTACAGTGGTTCACTCGGAGGTGGCAGTTCTCATCCGACAACTGATCTTTTAAGGAGATTACTATCTTAAAGTTTTGCCCGCTTTACAGCTGTGATTGGCTTTGAACTAATTTATAATTCACTTAATTCGGCCAAACTGTTTGTCCGTCGATTTACGAGATAAATGATTTGTGTGTGATTTTGTAATTTTCCATACCCTGGCTTGCCAATTATGCATCTAACATTAATTTGATTAACACAGTTTTCGAAAAGTCATTCTGACTCTGACTGACTGTTGCCATGGAAAGGGATCTGCCCAGGCCTGGGAAGACATCTGCCTACAATGAAGTTTTTTGTCACTCGCCTTGGATTCTGGCCAGTCTCAGAACAACTTGCAAAATATGAACATTTTACGTCTTACCTGATTAATTCCCAGTTAGTCAGCTTCTCTTACTCTCATGGTTAATATGATTCAGTCAATTACTCCAAATGATTTTTTATGTAAACCCAATATCTACCTCACCTATAGCTAACCACAAAATCTGATTTCTATCAGTGTGCTATTGTGGGGTTTTTGCGTGTGTTGGATCTCTGTTTAGAATGTTTAAAATGTTAAAACTGTAAATGCCGCAATAAAATATTTTCTAAAAAAAAAAATATCCTGCAGAGGGCAGCAGAGCGGGAAGTGAATTGTGGAAAGCTGCTGTCGGGTGAGTTTCTAGAACTAATTTATTTCAGGCAGTGGCTAAACCCGAGACACTACACAGGTAGTGTCTCCCACTCATCCTCCTCCTCTAACCAAAAAAAAAGACTGATGAGTTGGTGAGGTAAGCTTTTCTTTCCTTGTCCTCTCTCCACCCTTCTACCACCTCTAACCTGCGGGGAGTGTGAAAATCAGGTAAGCTTTTTTTTCTCTCTCTGTAATTGTCAAGTGGATAAATGGAAGGGATGGCAGAGAGGGCACTGCAATGTTCCTCCTGCAGGATGTTCGAGGTGAGGGACACCGTCAGTGGCCCTGCTGAGTTCACCTGCGGGAAGTGCACCCATCTCCATCTCCTCAAAGACCGTGTTAGGGAACTGGAGCTGGATGAACTGAGGATCATTCGGGAGGCAGAGTCGGCTACAGATAGAAGCTACAGGGATGTAGTTACTCCTAAGAATGAAGGTAGCTGGGTGACATTTAAAAGGAGGGGGAAGAAGCAGTCAGTGCAGGGATCCCCTGCGGTTGTTCCCCTCAATAACTGGTATACCGTTTTGGATACTGTTGTGGGGGGGGACCTACCAGAGGTAAGCCACGATGACCAGGTCTCTGGCACTGAGTCTGTCCCTGTGGCTCAGAAGGGAAGGGGGGAGAGCAGGAGAGCACTAGTTATTGGAGACTCTATAATTAGAGGTACAGATAGGCGGTTCTGTGGCAACGATAGAGGCTCAGGGTTGGTGTGTTGCCTCCCGGGTGCCAAGGTCCGTGACGTCTCTGATCGTGTTTTCAGGACCCTTAAGGGAGAGGGGGGCAGCCACAAGTCGTGGTACACATCAGTATCAACGCATAAGTAGGAAAAGGGACGGGGATGTAAAACAGGAATTCAGGGAGCTAGGGTGGAAGCTGAGAGCCAGGACAGACCGTGTTGTCATCTCTGGTTTGCTGCCAGTACCACGTGCGAGTGAGGTGAGGAACAGGGAGAGAGTGCAGTTAAACACGTGGCTACAGGGATGGTGTAGGAGGGGGGGTTTCAGTTACTTGGATAATTGGAGCACATTCTGGGGAAAGTGGTACCTGTACAAACAGGACGGGTTACACCTGAACCCGACGGGCCCCAATATCCTGGGAGGGAAATTTGCTACAGCTCTTCGGGGGGGTTTAAACTAATTTGGCAGGGGGATGGAAAACTGATTTGTAGTCCATAAGACCATAAGACATAGGAGCGGAAGTAAGGCCATTCGGCCCATCGAGTCCACTCTGCCATTCAATCATGGCTGATTTCAACTCCATTTACCCGCTCTCTCTCCATAGCCCTTAATTCCTCGAGAAATCAAGAATTTATCAACTTCTGTCTTAAAGACACTCAACGTCCCGGCCTCCACCGCCCTCTGTGGCAATGAATTCCACAGACCCACCACTCTCTGGCTGAAGAAATTTCTCCTCATCTCTGTTCTAAAGTGACTCCCTTTTATTCTAAGGCTGTGCCCCCGGGTCCTAGTCTCCCCTGCTAATGGAAACAACTTCCCTACATCCACCCTATCTAAGCCATTCATTATCTTGTAAGTTTCTATTAGATCTCCCCTCAACCTCCTAAACTCCAATGAATATAATCCCAGGATCCTCAGACGTTCATCGTATGTTAGGCCTACCATTCCTGGGATCATCCGTGTGAATCTCCGCTGGACCCGCTCCAGTGCCAGTATGTCCTTCCTGAGGTGTGGGGCCCAAAATTGCTCACAGTATTCTAAATGGGGCCTAACTAATGCTTTATAAAGCTTCAGAAGTACATCCCTGCTTTTATATTCCAAGCCTCTTGAGATGAATGACAACATTGCATTTGCTTTCTTAATTACTCAACCTGCAAGTTTACCTTTAGGGAATCCTGGACTAGGACTCCCAAGTCCCTTTGCACTTCAGCATTATGAATTTTGTCACCGTTTAGAAAATAGTCCATGCCTCTATTCTTTTTTCCAAAGTGCAAGACCTCGCACTTGCCCACGTTGAATTTCATCAGCCATTTCTTGGACCACTCTCCTAAACTGTCTAAATCTTTCTGCAGCCTCCCCAGCTCCTCCATACTACCTGCCCCTCCACCTATCTTTGTATCATCGGCAAACTTAGCCAGAATGCCCCCAGTCCCGTCATCTAGATCGTTAATATATAAAGAGAACAGCTGTGGCCCCAACACTGAACCCTGCGGGGCACCACTCGTCACCGGTTGCCATTCCGAAAAAGAACCTTTTATCCCAACTCTCTGCCTTCTGCCTGACAGCCAATCGTCAATCCATGTTAGTACCTTGCCTCGAATACCATGGGCCCTTATTTTACTCAGCAGTCTCCCGTGAGGCACCTTATCAAAGGCCTTTTGGAAGTCAAGATAGATAACATCCATTGGCTCTCCTTGGTCTAACCTATTTGTTATCTCTTCAAAGAACTCTAACAGGTTTGTCAGGCACGACCTCCCCTTACTAAATCCATGCTGACTTGTCCTAATCTGACCCTGCACTTCCAAGAATTTAGAAATATCATCCTTAACAATGGATTCTAGAATCTTGCCAACAACCGAGGTTAGGCTAATTGGCCTATAATTTTCCATCTTTTTCCTTGTTCCCTTCTTGAACAGGGGGGTTACAACAGCGATTTTCCAATCCTCTGGGACTTTCCCGGACTCCAGTGACTTTTGAAAGATCATAACTAACGCCTCCACTATTTCTTCAGCTATCTACTTTAGAACTCTAGGATGTAGTCCATCTGGGCCTGGAGATTTATCAATTTTTAGACCTCTTAGTTTCTCTAGCATTTTCTCCTTTGTGATGGCTACCATATTCAACTCTGCCCCCTGACTCTCCGGAATTGGTGGGATATTACTCATGCCTTCTACTGTGAAGACTGCCGCAAAGTATTTATTTAGTTCCTCAGCTATTTCCTTGTCTCCCATCACAAAATTACCAGCCTCATTTTGGAGCGGCCCAATGTCAACTTTTGCCTCCCGTTTGTTTTTAATGTATTTAAAGAAACTTTTACAATCATTCCTAATGTTACTGGCTAGCCTACCTTCATATTTGATCCTCTCTTTCCTTATTTCTCTCTTTGTTATCCTCTGTTTGTTTTTGTAGATAGGAGATAGCGTTGCTGGAGTTCAGGAAGTTGAGGGTAGTGCAGTACAAAGGAAGGTACCACGGTCACAGGAGTGGACCTGCAGGCATGAAGGTGGTTTGAAGTGTGTCTACTTCAATGCGAGAAGCATCAGGAATAAGGTTGGTGAGCTTGAAGCATGGATTGGTACCTGGGACTACGATGTTGTGGCCATCACGGAGACATGGATAGATCAGGGGCAAGAATGGTTGTTGGAGGTTCCAGGGTTTAGGTGTTTCAGTAAGGTTAGGGAAGGTGGTAAAAGAGGTGGAGGAGTAGCATTGTTAATCAAGGATAGTATAATATCTGCAGAAAGGCAATTTGAGTCTACTGAGGTAGTGTGGGCTGAAGTTAGAAATAGGAAAGGAGCGGTCACATTGTTAGACGTTTTCTATCGGCCCCCAAACAGTAACAGAGATGTGGAGGAAAAGATTGCAATGCAGATTTTGGATAGATGCGGTAATCACAGGGTAGTTGTCATGGGTGACTTTAACTTTCCAAATATTGATTGGAACCACTATAATTCGAATAGTTTGGATGGGGCTGTTTTTATCCAGTGTGTGCAGGAGGGTTTCCTCACACAATATGTGGATAGACCGACAAGAGGCAGGGCCACATTGGATTTGGTACTGGGTAATGAACCAGGCCAAGTGTTAGATTTGGTTGTGGGAGAGCACTTTGGAGATAGTGACCACAATTCGGCGACTTTCACTATAGCAATGGAGAGGGATAGGAACATACGGCAGGGCAAGGTTTATAACTGGCGGCAGGGTAATTACGATGCGATTAGGCAAGAATTGGGGTGCATAAGATGGAAACAGAAACTGTCAGGGATAGGCACAATTGAGATGTGGAGCTTGTTCAAGGAGCAAATACTGCGTGTCCTTGATATGTATGTCCCTGTCAGGCAGGGAGGAAATGGTCGAGTGAGGGAACCATGGTTTACAAAAGAGGTTGAATGTCTTGTAAAGAGGAAGAGGGGGGCTTATGTAAGGATGAGAAAACAAGGTTCAGTTAGGGCACTTGAGGGATACAAGCTAGCTAGGAAGGAGCTCAAGAAAGGGCTTAGGAGAGCTAGGAGGGGCATGAGAAGTCCTTGGCGGATAGAATCAAGGAAAATCCCCAAGACTTTTTACACTTATGGGAGGAATAAAAGAATGACCAAGGTGAAGTTAGGGCTGGTCAAGGACAGTAGTGGGAACGTGTGCATGGAGCCTGAAGATATAGGAGAGGCCCTAAATGAATACTTTTCTTCAGTGTTCACAAAGGGGAGGGGCCATGTTGTTGAGGAGGATAGTGCGATACAGGCTGGTAGGCTGGAGGAGGTAAATATTCGGAAGGAAGATGTGTTAGAAGAAAAAAAAATTTTTAACAATCAATTTTATTGAGGTATATTTTGGCATTGTAAACAGTTACAGATAACAGATATGTGCAAACATTAATATAAAACCAATACTTCAATCAAACTATACTGCACATGCCTGCTCCTCTCCCCTGGACACTACCCGCCTATTTATCCCTCCTACTCTACTCTAATCTCCCCCCCCACCCCCCTGCTGACGTTCACTCTCCCGCGAAGAAGTCGATGAATGGTTGCCACCTGCGGGCGATCCCCAGTACAGATCCCCTCAAGGCAAACTTAATTTTTTCCATACCCAGAAAACTTGACATGTCCGAAAGCCATAGTTCGGTCTTCGGGGGTTTTGAGTCCCTCTATGCCAGCAGTATTCGCCACCGGGCTATTAGGGAAGCAAAGGCCAGAACATCTGCCTCTTTCTCCCCCTGGACTCCCGGGTCTTCCGAAACCCCGAAAATTGCCACCCCTGGACTCATCACCAGCCTTGTTTTCAGCACCCGGGACATGACCCCTGCAAATCTCTCCCAGTACCCCCTAAGCTTAGGACATGCCCAAAACATGTGAACATCATAGAATTTATCATAGAATTTACAGTGCAGAAGGAGGCCATTCAGCCAATCGAGTCTGCACCGGCTCTTGGAAAGAGCACCCTACCCAAGGTCAACACCTCCACCCTATCCCCATAACCCAGCAACCCCACCCAACACTATGGGCAATTTTGGACACTAAGGGCAATTTATCATGGCCAATCCACCTAACCTGCACATCTTTGGACTGGGAGGAAACCGGAGCACCCAGAGGAAACCCACGCACACACGGGGAGGATGTGCAGACTCCGCACAGACAGTGACCCAAGCCAGAATCGAACCTGGGACCCTGGAGCTGTGAAGCAATTGTGCTATCCACAATGCTACCGTGCTGCCCCAAACATGGTTCGCTGGTCCTCCCCCGCATCTCGCGCACTTGTCCCCTACCCCAAAGAATTTGCTCATCCAAGCTACCGTCAAGTGAGCCCGGTGAACGACCTTAAATTGAATCAGGCCGAGCCTGGCACATGTTGCTGTTGAGTTTACCCTACTCAGAGCTTCCGCCCACAGCCCGTCCTCCATCTCCCCGCCAAACCCCTCCTCCCATTTGAGTTTCAGTTCCTCCATCTGGGACCCTTCCCCCTTCATGAGCACCTTGTAGATATCCGAGACTCTACCCTCTCCTCCTTCTCCTCTAGAGACTATTCTGTCCTGGATCCCTTTTGGCGAGAGCTGTGGGAAGGATGGGACCTGTCTGCGTACAAAGTCCCGCATCTGTAAGTACCTAAAGTCATTTCCCCTAACCAGCCCAAATTTCTCCTCCAAGCCCCTCAAACTCGCAAAGCTCCCCTCCAGGAACATATTGCCCACCCTCCCAACCCCCGCCAGTCGCCATGTTCGAAACCCTCCATCCAAGTTCCCGGGGGTGAATCGATGGTTATCACATATTGGAGCCCAGACAGACACACCCCCCCCCCCCCACATGCCTCCTCCACTGGCCCCGTATCCACAGGGCCGCCCCCACTACCGGGCTGGTGGAGTACCTGGCCGGCGACAGCGGTAGGGGAACCGTGACCAGGGCTGCCAAACTGGTGCCCCTGCACGAAGCCGCCTCCACTCGCTCCCAAATAGACCCCGTACCCACCATCCACTTCCTTATCATGGCTATGTTAGCCACCCAGTAGTAGTTGATCAGACTCGGCAATGCCAGTCCCCCCTCGTTGCGGCTCCTTTCAAGCATCGCCTTCTTCACCCGCGGGGATTTTCCCGCCCAGACAAAGCTCATGATGATTTTGCCAGTTCTTTTGAAGAAGGACCGTGGGATAAAGATCGGGAGGCACTGGAAGATGAACAGAAATCTAGCGAGGATTGTCATCTTTACAGTCTGTACCCTCCCCGCAAGTGACAGCGGGAGTGCATCCCATCTCCGAAACTCCCTCTTCATTTGTTCCACCACCCTAGTCAAATTTAACTTATGCAACCTGCCCCAGTCTCGTGCCACCTGTATCCCCAAGTACCAGAAACTTTCCTCCACCAGCCTAAATGGCAGCTCCTTCAGTCTGTTCTCCTGCCCCCTTGCCTGCACCACAATCATCTCACTCTTGGCCACATTTAATTTGTACCCTGAAAACCGGCCGAACTTCCTCAATGTTTCCAGTATATTTTCCATCCCGGCCAGTGGGTCTGACACGCACAGGAGCAGGCTGTCCGCATAGAGAAAGACCCTATGTTCTCCCCGCCCCCCCCCCAGTCATCAGTCATTCCCTTCCACCCCTTCGCAGCTCTCAACGCCATCGCCAACAGCTCTATGGCCAGCTAGAACAGCAACGGGGAGAGTGGGCACCCCTGTCTGGTCCCACGGTGTAGTCTGAAATAATCTGACATTATCCTGTTCGTCCTAACGCTAGCTTTTGGGGCCTGGTACAATAGTCTGACCCAATTAACCAGTCCCTCCCCGAACCCAAACCGTCCAGGCACCTCCCACAAATAGCCCCACTCCATCCGGTCGAAGGCCTTCTCAGCGTCCATTGCCACCACTACCTCCACCTCCTTGCCCGTCGGGGGCATCATGTTCACATTAAGCAATCTTCTCAAGTTAGCTGTCAGCTGCCTGCCTTTCACAAACCCTGTCTGATCGTCCCCAATCACCTCCGGTACGCAGTCCTCAATTCTAATCGCCAGGTCCTTGGCCAGGAGCTTGGCATCCACATTGATCAGGGAGATTGGCCTGTATGACCCGCAGGATTCCAGGTCCTTGTCCCGCTTCAGTATCAGCGAGATGGTGGCTTGCGACATCGTTGGTGGCAGGGTCCCTCTGTCCCTTGCCTCATTAAAAACCCTCGTCAGGACCGGTCCCACTATCTCCGAGAACTTTTTGTAAAACTCTACTGGGTATCCATCCGGTCCCGGGGCTTTCCCCGACTGCATGGCCTTGAGGCTCCCCAATACCTCCTCCGCTCAAATCGGGGCCCCCAGCCCGTCCACTTGTCCCCTGCCTACTTTTGGGAAGGTTAGTCCATCCAGGAACCTTTTCATCTCCTCCGGCTCTTCCGGGGGTTCTGAAGTGTACAGCTTACTATAGAATGCCCGAAGTACCTTATTCAGTCCTGCCGGGTCCTCCACTCTGCTCCCCTCCCCATCAACCACTCTACTTAATTCCCTGGCCGCCTCCCTCTTCCTGAGTTGCTGCGCTAGCAATCTACTGGCCTTCTCCCCATGCTCATACACCACTCCCCTCGCCTTCCTAAGTTGTTCCACGGCCCTACTCGTGGATGGCACCCCCAGTTCCGCCTGCAATCTCCGTCTCTCCCTGAGTAGGTCCTCCCCCGGGGACCCCGCATGCTCCTCGTCTATCCGGTGAATTTCCAGAACCAATCTGTCCATTTCTGCTCTGCCCACCCTGACCCTGTGAGTCCGAATTACGATCAGCTACCCCCTCACTACTGCCTTCAGCGCCTCCCACAGGGTCGCTGCTGAAACCTCCCCCATATCATTCACCTACAAGTAATTTTGCATACACTTCCGAAGTCTCTCACATATCCCCTCCTCCGACAACAGTCCTACGTCTAACCTCCATTGCGGGCATTGTTAATTCCCCCGCCTGCCCCCCCCGGACCTGCAAGTCCACCCAGTGCGGGGCATGGTCCAAGATAGTGATTGCCGAGTATTCCGTATTCTTCACCTCCCCTACACAGTCCCTGCTCACGAAAAAAAAAATCAATCCTAGAATATACTTTATGAATATGTAAATAAAACGAGTAGCCCCCTCCCGTCGGCTGTCTGGCTCTCCATGGGTCCACAGCCCCCATTTGCTCCATGAACCCTTTCAGCTCCCTTGCCATTGCTGGGAGTCTGCCCGTTCTGGGACATGACCGGTCCAGCCCCAGGTCAAGGACCATGTTAAAGTCCCCCCCGTCCCCCCATTATCAACTTATGTGAGTCTAGGTCCGGGATCTTCCCCAGCACTCTTTTGATAAAGTCAACGTCGTCCCAGTTCGGCACATATATGTTCACCAGCACCACTCCTCCCCTCCAGCTTTCCCCTTACCATAAGGAATCTGCCCCCGCCGTCTGCGACTACGCCCTCCGCCTCAAATTGAACCCGCTTATTGATCATAATTGCTACCCCCCTGGACCTAGAATCCAAGTCCAAGTGGAAGACCTGGCTGATCCAGCCCTTCCTTAGCCTAGTCTGGTCAGACTTTCAGATGTGTCTCCTGCAACATAATTACGTCCGCCTTTAGAGCCCGCAAATGCGCGAACACACGTGCCCTTTTAACTGGCCCATTTAGTCCCCTGATATTCCAGGTGATCAGCCTGGTTTGGGGGCACAACCCCCCCCCCCTAACCTTTCTTGGGTCAGCCATAACCTTTCTTGGGCCCGCCCCCGGCCCATGTGCCGTGCCATTCCTGGCTCGCCTCTTGGCTGCCTCCACCCCCGACCTCCTTTCCATTACTTACTTCAGATCCCCCCCATGTCAGCAAAATAACTCTTTCCCCCCCCCCCCCCCCCAAGCAACATCCCCCGATAACCCCACCCCTGCCATTCAGTGGCTGTATTCTCCCCCCCCGCCCCCACCTGACTCCCTTGACTAGCCAATCTGCTAGCCTGGTGACTCATCGCTCCGGCGCCCCCTTGTCTCACTTCCATTGTTTCCCCGACCTCATCTCCCCACTCCTCAGCACACCATCCCCCTCTCCGACCCACTGGAGCAGTCTCACTAAGATGGGAAAGCTCAAACAAGATGTAAACATCAAACAGCAACGTGAGGCTGCTCCAGGTACAATACAGTTCCAGCTGTGTACACAGAAAAGTGTTTACCACGTCCCTTTCTGAGCACCAAAAAAAAAAATATATATATATATATATAAAACACCGCAATAACCCAGTACCCGTACATCCCCCATCCGAAACAAACATAAAAACCATAGACATAAATGAAACAAAAGCCCCCAACCAACATCTTTAATCCCCATTGCTGACCGGCCACCCTTTTGTTACCATACAGGCTCCAGCGCACTCAGAGAGCCCGACGAAAGGTACCCACCATAACAGAAGAAAAAAAAAGAGAGGAAAAAAAATCAGAAAAAAGGAAAAAGACCATTCGAGAGGGTGGGGTGCTGGTGTGGTACCCTTCCCCCACAGGCAAAAGCTGCCCACAAAAAATACACCACAAGGCACCTTTAAAGCAGTAAACAGTCGACCTGCAGTCCAGGCACAGTAGGCGTCCCTTCAACCAGTAATTCTCGGACCCTAGCTTGCGTCCATGGGTCCTTTTTTCGAGACCAGCCCTGATCCCTCACAAAGTCCATCGCTTCTTCGGGCTCGGAGAAGTAGTGGTGTTGGCCCTGATGCGTGACCCAAAGACGAGCCGGGAAGAGCAGACCAAACTTCATGTGCTTTTTGAATAACACCTCCTTAACTTGTTTAAAGGCTGCTCACCACCTGGCCACCTCCTGGCTTAGGTCCTGGTAAAGGCGAAGGACACTGTTATTCCACGTGCTGCTCTTAGCGCGCTTTGCCCACTGCAGCAACCGCTCCTTCTCCAGAAACCTGTGGAACCTAATCACCATCGGACGGGAGTCCCCCCCCCGACGCATCTGTCTCGCCTGTACTCTGTGTGCCCCCTCCAGCTCCGGCGGTCGCGGACAGGCTTCAGCCCCCATCAGCTGCATCAACAGGTCCGCCACGAACGCTGTGGCATCAGCTCCCTCCGCCCCCTCCGGGAGGCCGATGATCCTCAGATTTTGTCTACGGGCTCTATTTTCCAGCTCCCCTTCTCTGTCCAGCAGTCTTCTCTGTCTCTCCTTCAACCCGCCGACTTCTAGTGCAGCAATCATCTGCGCGTCTGCCTGCTCCTCCACCGCCTCCCCCAGCTCCTTAACTTTTTCGTCCTGGGCATCCAGTCTCTGGTTCAGCTGAGCCACTGCCTTCTGAAGTGGGTCCAAGTTATCCCGCTTCAACGACTCAAAACTGCTCTTTTATGGACTTCAGTAAGGCCTTTGACAAGGTCCCTCATGGTAGACTAGTACAAAAGGTGAAGTCACACGGGATCAGGGGTGAACTGGCAAGGTGGATACAGAACTGGCTAGGCCATAGAAGGCAGAGGGTAGCAATGGAGGGATGCTTTTCTAATTGGAGGGCTGTGACCAGTGGTGTTCCACAGGGATCAGTGCTGGGACCTTTGCTCTTTGTAGTATATATAAATGATTTGGAGGAAAATGTAACTGGTCTGATTAGTAAGTTTGCAGACGACACAAAGTTTGGTGGAATTGCGGATAGCGATGAGGACTGTCTGAGGATACAGCAGGATTTAGATTGTCTGGAGACTTGGGCGGAGAGATGGCAGATGGAGTTTAATCCGGACAAATGTGAGGTAATGCATTTTGGAAGGGCTAATGCAGGTAGGGAATATACAGTGAATGGTAGAACCCTCAAGAGTATTGAAAGTCAAAGAGATCTAGGAGTACAGGTCCACAGGTCATTGAAAGGGGCAACACAGGTGGAGAAGGTAGTCAAGAAGGCATACGGCATGCTTGCCTTCATTGGCCGGGGCATTGAGTATAAGAATTGGCAAGTCATGTTGCAGCTGTATAGAACCTTAGTTAGGCCACACTTGGAGTATAGTGTTCAATTCTGGTCGCCACACTACCAGAAGGATGTGGAGGCTTTAGAGAGGGTGCAGAAGAGATTTACCAGAATGTTGCCTGGTATGGAGGGCATAAGCTATGAGGAGCGATTGAATAAACTCGGTTTGTTCTCACTGGAACGAAGGAGGTTGAGGGGCGACCTGATAGAGGTATACAAAATTATGAGGGGCATAGACAGAGTGGATAGTCAGAGGCTTTTCCCCAGGGTAGAGGGGTCAATTACTAGGGGGCATAGGTTTAAGGTGAGAGGGGCAAGGTTTAGAGTAGATGTACGAGGCAAGTTTTTTACGCAGAGGGTAGTGGGTGCCTGGAACTCACTACCGGAGGAGGTAGTGGAAGCAGGGATGATAGGGACATTTAAGGGGCATCTTGACAAATATATGAATAGGATGGGAATAGAAGGATACGGACCCAGGAAGTGTAGAAGATTGTAGTTTAGTCGGGCAGTATGGTCGGCACGGGCTTGGAGGGCCGAAGGGCCTGTTCCTGTGCTGTACATTTCTTTGTTCTTTTGTTCTATCACCTGCAGGATGTTTTCCAGCGCCTGTTAGATCGCCGAGTCCGCAGGTCCGCCATCTTTGCTCCTGGGTCAGCTTCCCCTGCACCTTGCCTTTGTCCCTTCCTCTCCCATTTGCGCTGCTTTCTGCTCTCCCGCAGTTCCATGCAGCTCTGCTCGCTCCTTAGCCCTCCGTGGCCGTCCTTCCACAGCCCCGCAAAACCGGGGAACCAGGCCTTCAAATCCCGCCGGAGTGAGAGCCCCCAAATGTGCGGCTCACTCACTCATTGCCGCCATCGGAAGTCTGTGTTAGAAATTTTAAGAAGCCTGAGGATAGATAAGTCCCCTGGGCCTTGTGGTGAATGGAACTACTGTTAATTCACCGGTGCACTGTGATATCATGTTACTGCTGTATCGTGTTACGTTATGTGTTTAACCCTGTGGGCTCCATCTATGGGCCATTGTACGGCCTCACCCACAGGGGGATATGTCGGGGCATGTACGGGCTCGCCCATGGCTCCACGCCTTACAGGAAGCATAAAGGCAGCTGACCTGCGGGGCTGCATTCATTGTTGTACTGGTCACAGGCAGCTCAGTTGTAAGCTGAGTAAAACCACGGTTTACTTCTCAACGTGTCTCTCAGTGAATTGATGGTCGCATCAATTTAATCAGCTTAAAATACTACTATGTAATCAGCCCTCAAACCTGATAGACTGGAACTCGATCCACAGGTATCGGAGGCGAGAGAAATTTTTTTCGCACTGACTTCGATGCTTCAAGGCCTATCACGCCGCGTCGTCTATGCCATCCGTCACGAACGAACAGAAACTGAGTCTTCTCCACGCACAGGTGAGCCATCGTATTTCTGTCCAGCTCGACGGCGCCGCGTCCTATACAGAGGCCCTCGCACAACTCGTATGCATATATGTACGACCCGAGAACGAGGTCTACGCGCGACACATCTTCACCACTCGCCGCCAGCGCCCCAGGGAGTCGCTAGATGACTACCTACGCGACCTCAAAGCCCTCGCGCGCAACTGTAACTACCAGGCCGTTACGGCCCCTCAGCATATGGAACTCGCTATCCGAGACGTTTACGTGGCGGGGGTCCGATCGAACTATGTAAGACAGCGCCTGCTCAAAAAAAGGGGGCCAGGACCTGGAGGACACGGTAACACTATCTACCTCTCTGGAGCTCGCGTTTCAGAGCCTTACTGCGTTCCACGCGACCCCCTCGTGGGCCCCCGACCAGAGACTACCCCAGGCTTGTGCCGCGCGGCCGCCCGCCCATCATGGGGGGCTGCCCTGCTATTTTTGAGGCCAGTCCCAACACCCCCGACAGCACTGCCCGGCCCGCAACGGGAACTGTAGTAACTGCGGGCCAAAAGGACACTTTGCCAAGGTCTGCATGGCCAGGTCTAAAAACTCGAACTCACAGACCCGATCCACAGGCCCGCAGACCCCGCAAAGTGGCAGCGTGTCTGCCGACTCCGCCTCCGCACAACACGTGTGACTCATGGGGGCCGCCATCTTGGCCATCTTCCCCCACGCGGCCGGCCACGTGCAATCCATGGGGGCTGCCACCTTGGACGCCATCGTCCTCACCGCCCGCCATGTTTGACCAACGGGGGCCGCCATCTGCTACACCGCCCAAGATGTACGAACGACATGGACAGCTGCCATCGCGCGGCCGCCCCAGCACCTCCGATCACGCCGCCGGCTACCCCCAGCTCAACGCAGTCATCCTGGACCAGTCGCGACCGAAGCACCTCCGGAGCTCCATGGTGGCCGTCCGGGTAAACGGGTACGAGACATCTTGCCTTTTCGACTCCGGGAGCACAGAGAGCTTATTTCACCCGGACATGGTAAGACGTTGTTCGCTCCCAATATTCCCGACGCGACAAACTATCTCCCTCGCCTCTGGGTCGCACTCGGTGAAAATCCAAGGGTGCACTACTGCAACCCTAGCGATCCAGGGCGCTGAGTACGCTAATTTTAAACTATATGTGCTCCCAGACCTCTGCGCTCCTCTCCTCTTAGGACTCGATTTTCAGTGTAACCCCAGGAGCCTAACTCTTAAATTCGGGGGGGCCCTGCCCCCACTCACCATATGCAGCCTCGCGACCCTAAAAATCGACCCCCCCCCCCCCGCCCGCCCTCATTGCGAACCTCACCGCCGATTGTAAGCCAATAGCCACCAGAAGCAGGCGGTATAGTATGCAGGACAGGACGTTCATTAGGTCCGAGGTCCAGCGTCTCTTGCGGGAATGGGTCATAGAAGCCAGCAATAGCCCCTGGAGAGCTCAGGTGGTGGTCGTCGAGACCGGGGGAAAGTTCCGGATGGTGGTTGATTACAGCCAGACCATTAACCGCTTTATGCAACTCGATGCGTACCCCCTTCCCCGGATTTCAGACATAGTAAATCAGATCGCGCACTACTGCGTGTTCTCTACGGTAGATCTGAAGCCTGCATATCACCAGCTCCCAATCCGCCCGGAGGACCACCACTACACGGCGTTTGAGGCAGATGGCCGCCTTTTCCATTTCCTCCGGGTCCCCTTTGGCGTCACAAACGGGGTTTCGGTGTTCCAACGAGCAATGGACCGAATGGTGGACCAGTACGGGCTGCGGGCCACGTTTCCGTACTTGGACAATGTAACCATCTGCGGCCATGATCAGCAGGACCACGTCGCCAACCTCCACCAATTTCTCCAAACCGCCCAAACCCTCAATCTCACCTACAACAAGGGGAAAATTGTTTTCCCGCACAACCAGGCTAGCCATCCTCGGCTACGTCGTGGAAAACGGGGTCCTACTGCCCGACCCTAACCGCATGCGCCCCCGCCTCCAATTCCCTCTCCCTCACTGCCCCAAGGCCCTGAAGAGATGCCTTGGATTTTTCTCCTGTTACGTCCATTGGGTCCCCCAGTATGCGGACAAAGCCCGCCCACTATTTAAGGCCACCATTTTTCCACTGACAGCCGAGGCTCGCCAGGCCTTCAACTGCATCAAGGCGGACATCGCCAAAGCTGCAATGCGCGCGGTGGACGAGTCCGCCCCCTTCCAGGAGGAGAGCGATGCCTCAGAGGTCGCTCACGCCGCCACTCTCAACCAAGCAGGCAGACCAGTAGCGTTCTTTTCCCGCACCCTCACCACCTCTGAAATTCGACACTCGGTCAAAAAAGAAGCCCAAGCCGTCGTGGAAGCCGTACGGCACTGGAGGCACTACCTTGCTGGGAGGAGATTTACCCTCATCACCGACCAACTATCGGTTGCCTTTATGTTTGATAATACGCAGCGGGGCAAGATCAAGAATGACAAAATCTTGAGGTGGAGGATCGAACTCTCCACCTGTAACTACGACATAGTATATCGTCCTGGAAAGCTCAACAAGCCCCCAGATGCCCTGTCCCGCGGCACATGCGCCAGCGCGCAAGATGACCGATTACGTGCTATCCACGATGACCTCTGCCACCAGGGGGTCACCCGGCTCGTCCACTACATCAAGGCCCGCAACCTGCCCTACTCCATCGAGGAGGTCAAAGCTGTAACCAGAGACTGACAAATCTGTGCGGAGTTTAAACCGCACTTCTAGCGACCAGATAAGGCCCACCTGGTAAAGGCGTCCCGGCCCTTTGAACGCCTTAGTATCGATTTCAAAGGGCCCCTCCCCTCCAATAATCGCAACACGTACTTCCTGAACATCATAGACGAGTTCTCCCGTTTTCCGTTCGCCATTCCCTGCCCCGATATGACCACTCCCACAGTCATCAAAGCCCTGCATAGTGTCTTCACCCTGTTCGGTTTCCCCAGCTATGTCCACAGCGACAGGGGCTCGTCGTTCATGAGCGACGAACTGCGTCAGTACCTGCTCAGGAAGGGCATCGCCTCGAGCAGGACTACCAGCTATAACCCCAGGGGAAACGGGCAGGTGGAGAGTGAGAACACGACGGTCTAGAAGACCGTCCTACTGACCCTACGGTCCAGGAATCTCCCGGTTTCTCACTGGCAGGAGGTCCTCCCCGATGCGCTCCATGCTATCATGTCCTTCCTTTGCACGGCCACAAACCAGACCCCTCATGACCGCTTGTTTGTTTTCCCTAGGGGAGCTACCTCAGGGGCCTCGCTTCTGCCCTGGCTGATGACACCAGGTCCAGTCCTCCTCCGAAAACATATTCGGAGCCATAAGACCGACCCCCTGGTAGAGAGGGTCCAGCTCCTGTACTCCAACCCACACTATGCGTATATCAGACACCTCGATGGCCGGCAGGATACCGTCTCCTTCCGGGACCTGGCGCCCGCAGGCTCCGACACCACGACCACTACTGCATCCCCCACACTAGGTCCCGTCCAACCTCCCATGTTCAGTGCCCCTACCCTTATCCAACCTCCTGTGTTCAGCGCCCCTACTCCGATATGGTTCTCGGCTCCCTCCCACCCGCCGCACCGGTCCACAGGAATGAAGCTCCAGAAGAGCCGCTCCAGGAGTCCACGCCTGTGCCTGCTCCAGGAACAGCTCCACAGCCACCCGAAACGGCTGCAACACCAGAGCTTCGCCGGTCGCAACGTACAATCCGGGCACCAGACCGACTGAATCTGTAAACCTGTCACCCCCGCCGGACATCATTTTTAAACGGGGTGAATGTGGTGAATGGAACTACTGTTAATTCACCAGTGCACTGTGATATCATGTTACTGCTGTATCGTGTTACGTTATGTGTTTAACCCTGTGGGCTCCACCTATGGGCCATTGTACAGCTTCACCCACAGGGGGATATATCGGGGCATGTTCGGGCTCGCCCATGGCTCCACCCTTACAGGAAGTATAAAGGCAGCTGACCTGCGGGGCCGCATTCATTGTTGTACCGGTCACAGGCAGGCTCAGTTGTAAGCTGATTAAAACCACGGTTTACTTCTCAACGTGTCTCTCAGTGAATTGATGGTCGCATCAGGTCTGATGGGATATATCCTAGGATTCTTTGGGAGGCGAGGGATAAGATTGCCGAGTCTTTGGCTTTGATCTTTATGTCCTCATTGTCTACAGGAATAGTGCGAGAAGACTGGAGAGAGGCGAATGTTGTCCCCTTGTTCAAGAAAGGGAATAGGTATAACCCTGGGAATTATAGGCCGGTTAATCTCACTTCGGTCATAGGTAAATTATTGGAAAGGGTCCTGAGGGATAGAATTTATGATCATTTGGAAAGATACAGCTTAATCCAGGATAGTCAGCATGGATTTGTGTGGGGTAAGTCTTGCCTCACAAGTTTAATTGTATTCTTTGAGAAGGTAACTAAGTACATAGATGAAGGTAGAGCAGTTGATGTCATATACATTAATTTTAGGAAGGCGTTTGATAAGGTGCCCCATGGTCGGCTCATGCAGAAAGTGAGGAGGCATGGCATAGAGGGAAATTTGGCTGATTGGATCAGTAACTGGCTATCACATAGAAGACAGAGGGTGGTGGTCGATGGTAAATTTTCATCTTGGAGCCTAGTTACCAGCGGTGTACCACAGGGATCAGTGCTGGGTCCTCTGCTATTTGTGATTTTTATCAATGACTTGGATGATGGAGTTGAAGGTTGGGTTAGTAAATTTGCTGATGACACCTAGATTGGTGGAGTAGTGGATAATGTGGAGGACTGTTGTAGGCTGCAAAGAGCCATTGATAGGATGCAGAGCTGGGCTGAAAAGTGGCAGATGGCATTTAACCCTGATAAGCGAGGTGATTCATTTTGGTAGGACAAATTTGAATGCGGATTACAGGGTTAACGGCAGGGTTCTGAAGAATGTGGAGGAGGAGAGAGATCTCGGAAAGTTGCTACCCAAGTGGATAGAGCCGTGAAGAAAGCCTATAGTCTGTTAGCATTTATTAACAGGAGGATTGAGTTTAAGAGCCGTGAGGTTATGCTGCAACTGTACAAGACCTTGGTTAGACTACTCCATTTGGAGTATTGTGTGCAGTTCTGGTCACCTCATTATAGGAAGGATGCGGAAGCATTGGAAAGGGTGCAAAGGAGATTTACCAGGATGCTTCCTGGATTGAAGGGTAGGTCTTATGAGGAAAGATTGAGGGAGCTAGGGCTTTTCTCATTGGAGCGAAGGAGGATGAGAGGTGACTTAATTGAGGTGTATAAGATGATGAGAGGGATAGATAGAGTGGACGTTCAGCGACATTTTCCTCGGGTGGATGTAGCTGTTACAAGGGGGCATAACTATAAGGTTCATGGTGGAAGATATCGGAGGGATGTCAGAGGTAGGTTCTTTACTCAGAGAGTGGTTGGGGCGTGGAACGCACTCCCAGCTATGGTAGTGGAGTCGGACACTTTAGGAACTTTCAAGCAGTTATTGGATAGGCATATGGAGTGCACTAGAATGATTGGGAGTAGGTTGATTTGATCTTAGTTTCAGACTAGTTCGGCACAACATCGTGGGCCGAAGGGCTGTACTGTGCTGTACAGTTCTATGTTCTATATACCACTATGCCACCGCCTCCCCTTTGCACCCTATGTCAAAGCCAAAGTGGAGAACTGGGAGTCATGTGACATGACCCCCACCCCTTGCTGGTAATACCTGTAATATTGCCTTGTAGAGCTGCACAGTTCAGTCTGCCATCTTTCCATCTACCAAGAAGCAGCACAGAAAAAAGGGCTCTGTCCAGGTTTGAATGACTGGCCTCAACTATATTGTTTCTATGAGAAACATTAGACTTCTTATACCATTGCCTGTAAGACTGATTTTTCTCTGCATGCCTACCTCAACATGCAAGTCATGGCTACTGGAAAAATGAATTATCCAGCATCGGTTTTAAGCCTGCTGACCTCTATGAAGGAATACATCATTGGACATTTGATTCTGGACTGTGGACATATGTGAAACAATAATTATTTTTTCTGTGGTCTTCGCCCTGAAAATCTTTCTTTATCCCGCTTGCATGAGTGAAAAGGAGACCACATTGCTATCCTAATATGTTGGATTGTTCAAAATAAGCTAACCCTTTAAGTTCATCCTATCATGAGTTTGCCATGAAGTTATTAATGGAAATTGGATCACACCAACACTGAAGGGTTGGGAATACGTTGGCATTTATAAAGGAGGAATCAAATTAAAACACTTTTCTGGTTATGAACGGGTGTTGAGAAGAAATTTCAGTGGCAGGAATGAATTTTGAGACATAAGTGACTTCCCCCAATGTCAGGCCATTCCTGTTGATTCCCTTAGTTCTTTTTTATTTTACTTTGTCTTTATTATTTTTGGTCCATGAATCATTGTCTAAAGGCAGAAGTTTCTAGATCCTGAAAGCAGAAGCTACATCTCTCTCGAATGTTGGCTGCCTGCTATTTCTGTGAGTCTACAGTGAAAACTATTACAAACTGAAAAATAATAATATACATCTGAAAACCTCGACCAAAGAAGAAAATAACTAGAAGATGTCTATGTGAAACAAAGACCCTTATTCTTTTACTTTCATTATTATTTTAAACCCCTCTGTTCCCTCTGTTTGTTTGTCTGTGTTTGTGGGGTGGATTAAGGGGGAGTTAGAGATTAGATAGCAGTTGACAAGTTGTATTTGTTGCCTTTTTAATTATAGTTGCTGGCAATAATAAAAAGTTAATTGTGTTTAAATTTATCAATGTGGTGATTGTAGTCATTGGGCAGCCGAAGATCTCGGGTATTTTAAAATAAAAGTTAATTTCAACCATGTTGCAACTCCGGGTCAAATCGGGCTGGAATTTTGTTTCAAATGTTTTTATTGAGTTTCCATATTTTAAATATAACAAAATTATAAAACCGTGCCAAAACCCAACACATCTATTCACAAGCAAGTATCTTCACTACAACTGTGGCCGTGACCCCCTTTAGTCGGCATACATATTTAACATTGCCAATATGGCCCAAACACGTATTTACAAGTGCTTATTTACAATTTGGTTTGTCCCACCTGCTTGCCCCTCGCGTTCTTTCTGTGTTCCTTTCATCTTCCTCCTTCCCTCCCCCCTTTTCCTTTTCCACTCTGTCCCATGTCTACCTCCCCCCTGGCTGCGATACAGATCTTCAAACAAGTTGGTGAAGGTGGGGGCCTTCTTGCAACCCACAGATGGCGAATTTTATTTTCTCCAGCCTGAGAAATTCCACCAGGTCGGACAGCCAGCCTGGTGCTGCTGATCATCAGCTGAGCAGGATTCTCCGGTGGCCAATCAGGGAGGCCAAAACTAGGGCATTGGCCCCCTCCCCATGAAGAGTTCTGGCTGAACTGATGCCCCGAAGACCGCCACTTTTGCGCATGGTTCCACCCTCATTACCACAACCCTGAGCAAGGCCTCAAAGAAGGACCAGTACTCGACAAGTCTGAACCATACCCAGAATATGTGGGTGGGGTTGGCCCGGCCTCCCTGGCACTGTTCACATTTGTCCTCCACCTCCAGGAAGAAACCAGTCATTAGTGTTCTGGTTAGGTGTGCTCTGTGCACCACCTTTAGCTGCATTAGGCTCAGCCGTTTGCCTTGTGCAGTGCTTCAATCCAAAGTCCTCCCCCTATCTCTGTGCCGGGTTCTTTCCATTTTTTCCTTGTCTCATCCAGGGAGGAGTGTATCTCCTCCCAACAGTCGCCCCTACATGTCCGCACACTTTCCCTTGCCTAGGTTGCCCACGTCCAGCAGTTCCTCTACTAACGAGTGTCCTGGTATCTGGGGGTACATTGTTGTTTCTTTGCTGATGATGCGACCATCAATTCACTCTAGACGGGAGTAGAAGTAAACTATGGCTTTAATCAACTTAGAACAGTGCCTGCCTGCGACTGAACCAATACTGAGAACCACCTACAGGTTGACTGCTCTTTATACCTCCCTTCAAGGGGAGGAGCCATGGGCGGAGCCCATACAGACCCCAACATATTCCCCTACTGATAATGCCATACAATGGCCCATAGGAGGAGCCCACAAGGGCAACAGCATAGCACAGATACAAATACAAGGGCAACAGCACAGATACGAATGCAATGGTGGATTATTGGCATAATACATTCACCACAGCTGAGGAAGTTTTTGACAATGTATCTCAGGCCATTTCCTCGGTAATTGGACCTCTCCATGAGTTCCCCCAGGGTCACTACTCTATCGTTCGTGTACATGTCCCAAAATGGGGCTGGAATTGACCATGCACTGGCCCAGGGATGTGTAACACAAACACTAAGAAAAGCGGGAGGAGAATAAGTGTTGTCACCTCCATAAGGTCCACCTGGAGTGTGGCCTTGTTTCAGGTCCTGTTACAGTTGGCATTGTCTACTTATATATTAATATATTTGTTCAGAGGAGGAATTTAGGATGTTGATACACATGGTGAACAGTTCCCACCATCCCACCCGCCCCAAACAATCAAAAGGCTGAAACAATGTGGAATGGACATTAGTTTCATTCTCAGTTGGTGTGATTATGACTAATAACCTGAGTGTCCCTGTTTTAAATCCTGCATGCTGACACAGGTTTGCATATTTAACAGGAAGTATAGATCTTTCTGAGAAGTCGATCGTGCTGTCAGTAATCACCTGCCTTTTGTCAATGATATTGTGACTGAATCGAGTCAGAGTATAAAACAGAGATATTCTAATAATAATAATCTTTATTAGTGTCACAAGTAGGCTTACATTAACACTGCAATGTATACAGCCATTAGCAGTTGCGCTGAGAGTGGCAAGGGACTGGCAAGGGATAGTATTGGAGGGTGGAGCATAGGATTTCACTGTAAGTGCACGATTTGCTGCTTTACATTTCAAATCCTTTGGAAGGTATTGGGGGGGATTATGGGCATATTGGAGGAATTTGGCCGGTAAATTGAATATGAGGAAGAGCGAGGTTTTCCCGATCCAAGCGAGGGGGCAGGAGAAGAGGCTGAGGGAGTTGCTGTTTAAAGTGGTGGGAGGGGAACTTTCGATATCGAGATCCAGGTGGCGCTGGGATGGGAGCAGCTGCACAAGCTAAATCTGGCTCGGTTGGTGGAACAGATGAAGAGGGATTTTAGGAGGTGGGATGTGTTGTCGCTGTCGCTGGCGGGCGGGACGGCTGCAGTCGGAGAAGCTGACTGTTCTCCCGATGTTTTTGTTTGTGTTCCAGAATCTCCTGACGCTTTTTTCAGGAGGGTGAATGCGCTCATTTCAGGGATTGTTTGGGGGTATTGTTGGCGCAGCACGGTAGCATTGTGGATAGCACAATTGCTTCACAGCTCCAGGGTCCCAGGTTCGATTCCGGCTTGGGTCACTGTCTGTGCGGAATCTGCACATCCTCCCCGTGAGTGCGTGGGTTTACTCCGGGTGCTCCGGTTTCCTCCCACAGTCCAAAGATGTGGAGGTTAGGTGGATTGGCCGTGATAAATTGCCCTTAGTGTCCAAAATTGCCCTTAGTATTGGGTGGGGTTACTGGGTTATGGGGATAGGGTGGAGGTGTTGACCTTGGGTAGGGTGCTCTTCCCAAGAGCCGGTGCAGACTCGAAGGGCCGAATGGCCTCCTTCTGCACTGTAAATTCTATGATACTCTATGAGGTATAGCCCATGCGGATGAAGAAGGTGCTGCTGTAGCGGGAGGGTGCGGGTTAACCCGTCCAAATTTAATGAACTACTATTGGGCGGAGAATATAGCCATGGTGAGGAGGTTGGTGTGAGAGCAGATGGGGGCAGCCTCTTATAAAGACTCAGGTTTGGGGATATTGTTGACGGCGCCTTTAGCGTTCTCGCCGGCCAGGTATTCCACTAACCCGGTAGTGGTGGCGGCCCTGAGAGTTTGGGGACAGTGGCGACAGCACCTCAGGCTGCAGGGGGCCTCCATTTGGGCATGGATCTGTGGGAATCATCAGTTTGCTTCGGGGGTGGCAACAGGCGGGGATTGAGAAGTTTGGGGATCTATTCATTGGTGGCAGCTTCTTGAGCTTGGAGAGGTTGGTGGAGGAATTTGAGTTGCCTGCAAGGAATGGGTTCCGGTATTTTCAGGTGAGGGATTTTGACCGGAAGCAGGTACCGTCCATTCCTCACCTGCCGCCCCTGGGGCTGCAGGACAAGGTGGTGTCAGGAACAGGAATAGGGGAAGGTAAAGTGTCAAGAGATTTACAAGGAGTTGATGGAGTGGGAGGGAGTCCTGATAGGTATTGGGGTAGTGAAGCGTAAGTGGGAAGAAGAGTTGGGGAGGGAGGTGAAGGCTGGGGTGTGGAAGGAGGCCCTGAGGAGGGTGAACGCACCCTCGCCGTGCGTTAGGCGTAGCTTTATTCAGTTTAAGGTTGTCCACAGGGCGCACATGACGGTGGCCAGGATGAGCAAGTTTTTTTGAAGGGGTGGAAAATAGGTGTGGACGGTGTGCGGGTTAGCCCTCAAATCATGTCTACCTGTTTTGGGTTTGTCCGAAGCCTGGGGGCTTCCGGCAGGGGTTTGCCGAAGTGATATCGGAGGTTTTTGACAGTGAAGGCGGTCCCAAGTCCAGAAGTGGCAATCTTTGGAGTGTCAGAAGACCCGGGAGAGTCCAAACAGCAGGGGCTGTTTAGCACAGGGCTAAATTGCTGGCTTTGAAAGCAGACCAAGGCAGGCCAGCAGCATGGTTCTATTCCCGTAACAGCCTCCCCGAACAGGTGCCGGAATGTGGCGACTAGGGGCTTTTCACAGTAACTTGATTGAAGCCTACTTGTGACAATAAGCGATTTTCATTTCATGTTTCATCGAGAGAGGCCGATGTCTTGGCCTTTGCCTCCCTGGTAGCCCGGAGACAGATCTTATTAGAATGGAAGGGCTCTGGGCCCCTGAAACAGGAGGGTGTGGGTGAGTGACCTCACAATACTGCAGGTATGAGACATCTGAATAAAATCAAAATGTTGGAAATACTCAGCATGATCAGGCAGCATTTGCAAAGAGAGAAACAAAGCTAATACCATGACCTTTCATTGGGAAGGTAATACCAATATGCCACATTAACATCATATACAAGACCTTGCT